>NW_010365950.1:560490-605687 GCF_000414095.1 Morus notabilis
GAGAATTAATTATTATTTAAATAATGTGATTATTTAAATTTGAATTTGAACACATCTAGATTTATTATTTGATAAGTTGTTCAATTTAGAATTCAAATTAATTTAAGTTTGACTTAAATTCGAATTTGTATTTGAAATAAAATTGGACTACAGGATAAAGAATGATTTTCTCTTCCTCCCCTATCCAGTATTGGCGCCACACACATGGATAAAAATCCCTAGCATGGCCGGCCACAAGGGATAAGGAATAGATGAGATTTTGTTCAAAATTCAAATAGGAGATAATTGACAAGCTTTATCTTGGAGATAGAGATTGGATTCCATCTAGAAGTTTGACTTCTACTCTATAAATATGAGAATGATAGAAAATTGTGGGGACAATTTTTGAAACAATTTTTCAGCCCTAATTGTTAAGGCTGGCCGAAATTCTCTTTGTAGAGAGAAAGGAAAAAAATTTTCTCCAAAAATTCCACATCGTGCATGCGTTGGTGTTTGTGGAAATTCGAATGTTTATTGTAACCCGTTTTGTCTCATGTGTGCCCACACACACGTCTTCGTGGATTCTAGAAATTGACGTGGAAGACATTAGTTTTCTAAACACAAAGCTTTGGAGCAAGGATTATTCGAGGTCAAAGAACTCAAGTTATCAACCGAGTCGGCCTCCAGGTATTTTTTCTAATTGAGTTCTTAATAAATGAATTAATGGGATTAATTTATTCGTGAATAAATTAATATAATCTATAGAATATCTCAAAGGTTTTATGAAAATTTTTGTTATACAGATCCGCCCCTCCGCACCACGCTTCCGCATCCGAATTCGATTCGGAGACCAACAATATGGCCCTTGCTCAGGCTGAAGTCACCTTCAACAGTGCTGAGAACTTGTCCATCAGGCGTAGCTATTTCGTTATCATGTATACAAAGCTTCCAAACCAGACTGCCGATCTGCTATGCCTACCACATTTTCAGAGCAAGACTGCCGCGGAGCTAGTTGATCAGGTGGTGTGCACTGATTAGGAGGTCAAGGCTCGACTGATCCATTCCAATAGCAAGTATAAGGAGGCTGCTGACAAGAATCGAAGAGAGAAATTATTCTCTGAGGGGGATTTGGTGATGGTTCACCTTCGCAAGTCTCGGATACCGATCGAGACATACCACAAGCTACAGTATAAGAAATTTGGGCCATACAGGGTCCTCAAGAAGATCAATGACAATGCCTACGTCATTGACTTGCCACCAGACTTACAAGTTTCAAGCACCTCCAACGTTGCTGATTTGTTTGACTACCACCCTCCCGACGCTGTCGACACCACCATCCTTGAGAATTCAGAGTCAAATTCTTTCGTGGAGGGAAGCAATGATGCAGGGACTCTTATTGTCGTTTGAGCATTTGTTTGTCATTTAAGCATTTATCATTTAAGTCCTTTCTTTTCCTGTCATTTTGAGCTTAGCAAGTCATTTCTGTTTCGTTGTAAACCTCCAGCTATTTATAGCTGAATTGTCATATGTTTGGAATTAATGAAATTACCCTAAACTGCTCAGCCAATTATTGTCTTCTTAGTGGACCGTTCTCTGGATTTTAGGGTTTGACTTGCACGGCCGACCCCATCTGGTTTAAGCCAGAGAATACAACTGCCGCCTACACCATATTTTGTCTTTTATTAGGATTTTTAGAATTGAGTTTGATCTTGAAACTGCACCTAAATGTTAGGTTGCCTACATATCCGATAGGGAATCAATGTAACGACCCTTTTGAGTGGCTATCACTATTACTAATTTTAACATATGCTTTCTGAAACTCTCAAAATTTGAGATATTTTTTTTAAATGCTACCTAGAATGCTGCAGTATTTTTTTTAAAATGATGTATGAATGTTGTAGCATTTTATTTTTAAAATGCTATATAGAATGCTATAGTATTTGCTTTAAAATGCTGTATAGTATGCTGTAACATTCTGAGCATAAGTTTCTTTCTTTTAAAGAACTATATCATTTTTTCTTAAACTTACTGTAACGACATAAATTTTGATTTCCACTTTTTGAACATAGCAAAGTGTTTATACTTCAAAAACAATTCCTTTTCTAAAGCATGAATTTACACAGTTATATTTTTGCTTCTCAAAATCCTGCTAGCTTACACAAACTTAACAATCATACTGCCAGCTTTCAAACACAAGTTATTCAATAAAATCTTTTTAAAACCTTAAACTGTTGCGGAAATAACTGCGTGCGATATCCATTCCCCAACCTACACTCCGCTCATCCACTGCCTCGCCATCTGTCCATCAAACATTATGTGTAGGTTGCTTACCTACAGTATAAAGACTCTGAAATGAGCTTTCGCTCCGCAAGTAGGAACTATTACTCACAAAATAACTGAAAGTTCACATGACTATATATGCATGAAATGATTATGCTCACTTATGATGTTTTATCATAGTTTTACTGTCAGTGTTTTACTATCTGAGCTTGTCTTAGTTACTATTGGGCTCGAGCGCTCGTACCATTATGCGCAATCATCGGGACTAAGAGTTTGCAAGGTCCCCAACGACACCGTGATTTAAATTGAACTGAGTACCTCCCTTGTGGAGGACCCTTTTTTTGTTCCTTTATCTCCTTTACGGAGTCTGATTACCTCCCTCGCGTAGGCTGGTATGACACTCAACTGAGTTTCTTTTTGTAAGTTCCTCTTGACTTATTAAGGTAGCATAACATACTATAACATGGAATATACTCAAACACATATAATTCATGTGCACTGCTTAAGTGTATGCAGTATAACATAGCATATCATACATAACATTAAATGTACTCAAACACATATAATTCATGTGCATTGTTCATTTTAAAATCTATTTATAATGTAGGTGAGATTCCTACTTACTTGCTTTAGGAAGTGGACTCCTCTATGAGATTTAGGTGCAAGCATTAACTTAATGCCTTTGTCAATTTTCAAAAAACTTGGGCTAGGAGAAGCAAGACCAACTACGGTCTCATTACAATTGGCCGATCACTCCATCTAACACCCGAGAGGAAATATTGAATATGTATTCATCAAGATTGATAAGTTTATATTTCCGGCCGATTTTATTGTTTTGGATATAGAAGAAGATGAGGAAATTCCCATTATACTTGGGAGACCATTTTTGGCAACCGGTCGGGCTCTCATTGATGTGCAAAAGGGTGAACATCGCCTAAGAGTACAAGAGGAGGAGGTGATTTTTAATGTATTTAATGTTCCCAAATACCCGCAAGCGAGTGATAGTTGTTTTCGAATTGAAACAATTAACACCTTGGTCACTGAGCATCTTGGCCAACCTCAAGAGCCTTTGGAAGCTTGTCTAATTTATCCGGAAACTATTGCAATAGAAGATCATGAAGCTATGGAGTTTGTGGACTGGATGGATTCTTTCGAAGCTAACAATCAGAGTACTTTGAAGCTTTGGGATGAGGCCCATCACGCCCTCTTCCATCAATTGAGAAACCACAGAAGCTTAATGAGATGGATGAGTTCCGTAATGATGCATATGAGAAAGCCAAGATTTACAATGAGCGAACTAAGCTTTGCATGACAAGCACATCTCAAGAAAAGAGTTTAAGCCGGGCTAACAAGTGCTGCTCTATAATTCAAGGCTGCACTTATGTCCAGAAAAAGTCAAGTCCAGATGGTCAGGGCCATTTACCGTGGTGAGAGTATTTCCATATGGAGTAGTTGAAGTGACTCATAATACAAAGGGAACATTCAAGGTCAACAGGCAATGTTTGAAGCCATATATTAATGGTGGCTTTAATCAAAACAAGACCACCATTCTCCTGAACTCACCATAAGAAGCAAGACGTTGGGCTGATGACGTTAAACCAAGCGCTTCTCGGGAGGCAACCCGAACTTTCTAAAATCTTTTCTCTTATTTCATTGATTTAGTTATTTTATTTTTAGTTTACTTATTGTGTTTTAAATTGATTGATAGGTTAATAAACAAGTTTGGGAGTTGCTCTAAGGATTTGTAATTGAAATGAAGCTCAAGCAGGCATGAAAGTACAGATTTGGCAGCAGTAATAGCGCATTGGCGCTCAAAATAGAGCCTTTTTAGGCAAAATGGCAGAGCACGTAGCGCTTTGGCACTACCATGGAGCGCCTTGGCGCTGCCTCCGTAAAAAAAAAATGAAAAAAAAATTTAATAAAAAAAAAAACCCTTGCAACTCCCGCACCTCCTCTTGCACCCAATGAAGACACTGACTGACAACTACTCAGGGAAGTCCTCTACGCTCTCTTGTTTTACTTTTCTATTGAGGACAATGTCAGTTTTAAGTTTGGGGGAGTTAACTATCTTATTTTATGTTATTTTATTTAGTTTATTAAAAAAAATAACTTGAGCTTTGGTTCGGCTTGTTTCGCCTCTGGCCGATGATGAGACAATGATTGAACTTAACTATGACTTCTGGGAGACAATGAATAATTTGATTGTTTGTGTGCTTGACTTGTTTGTTGGTTTTGCTCTACTTATGAATTCCTTGCATTGTTGAGTACATAACTAAAAGCACTTGGCCATTTTGTGAACTTAGAGAAAGTTTATGTGATTTTCATGTTTCTTAAGATCTCACCGGATTCTAGAACTTGTTTGATTATCACTTGAGGCGAAATCCCAGCTAATTTATCACTAAGGAAATGATTTAGGCCATTTTTGGATCGTTTGAATCGTTTGAGCTTACCCTATTATAATAATATCCCTAGTCACCTCAATGAGCCTGATTAAACTTTTCTTTGTCATCCACATTATTTGCTTAGCCTGTAAATAAATCCTATCATTCACCCTTTCCCTTGAGCTTGTTGATTATTCTAGGATGCACATTGAGTTGTGTTCGGAATTGGGAGGTGTATTGATATTTTCTATAATTTGTTTGATGTCTCTGATGAAATTCTATATTTTTCGTATTAATCCAAAAAAAAAGAAAAAAAAGAAAAAAAAGAAAAAAAAAGAAAAAACAGAGAGAGAAAGAAATAAAGAGTGGAGACAAGAATGTTGATGGCAAATGGCGGATGCTTTGGGATATTGAGTTAGAAGTTCTACAAGAGGATCCTAGAGTAATTGATGAGTTTAGGGAATTTAGAGCCTTATTGATATCCTTTTATCCTACCTTAATCCCTAGCCATTCAATTCAAGCTTAATTAAGTCCTATTGATCCTTGGTGGTTTGTTGACCGACATTAGTGGAGAGTGATAAGAAAGGCAAGCCTATGGAGTTCAAAAAATCAGAGATCTACCTTGATTCACTTAATTGCATAAACTCATCTGAGTTGCATTTGGGTATGTGTAATTGATAATTCACACACACACATAAGGAGTCTTAGGTGGGGGTGAGATTAGCATTCGAGTTGAAATTCTAAACTTTCAAAAAGTTTAAAGTCTTTCTTGAGCTATAACTTATGTGAGATCTCTGAGGCATTTTTTTTGTGAAACAACCCCGAATCAATTCTCAAGCAAGGTTTCATTTATTTATGTTTCGTATTATTTGTGTTTTCATTTCTTTTTTGTTTCCTTTCTTTCATTTTTGTTTTGCTTGAGGACTAGCAAAATATTATGTTTGGGGGTATTGTGATGAGTGAGTTTTACTTGCTCATTTAGTATTGTTTTACACTTAATATCTAGTATGTTTTCAAGGTTTTTGTTAGTTTTTATGTGTGTTTTCATTCTTTGTTTGAAGGTTAGGTGAAAGTCTATGATTTGGAAGGTTTTGGACAACTTTTGGTGGACAAAGACAGCAAACATAGCGCTTAGGCGCCAATTTGTAGCGTTTTGGCGCTCAGTTTTACGGAACCAAGACATTTGGGCAGAATGGGCAGCGTTTTGGTGCCCATGACAGCGTTTTGGTGCCCAGGATTTTTCACAGGTAGCATCGCAGCGCTAGGAACTCAGCGCCGCGGCGCTACGGCGCGAGAAAAGGCGCGTTTTGAAGGCCAATCGTGAGAAAACTTACCCGTTTTAACCCTAATGCTCCTAAACATATAAATAGATGATTCTAGGGCAATTAAAGGGGACTTTTAGACTGGAGAGTGACGGCTGAATTTTGAGAGGAGATTCAAGAAGAGAAAGGAGAATTGAGTACGGAGAAGAAGAATGGTAAAAATCCGGAGACGGAGACGCTTCAATTCAACTCTAAACTAGTTCTTTTCTTTCCTTTCCAATGATTAAGACTTTGTTTAGGAATGTATTTTGTTTAGAGATGAACTAATTTCTTTTTCTAGGGCCACGATATAGCCCGATTATGAATGTTCAGATTCTCTATGTTCTTTTTAAGTAATTGATGTTTAATCCATATATGCTGAGTATTTCAATTTATTCTTAATGCTTGTGATTGTTTGGCCAACTATTACATGATTTTATATTTGATTTGAGACCGAGAGGTGACAATTAAATAAGCTCTTAATTGAAATACCATGAGTTCTTCATAGGATAGAGATATCTATGATGCTTGTGCAGTTCTTTTGAATTTCTTGCACTTAATGATTTTCAACAGGTTTAGAAGTCTGACAGAGATGTAGAGTTTGCTTGTTGGATTAATATTATTGTTGCTTGAGAAAGAATAATAATTGCTTTAGAGAAATTGCTGTCAGTATAGGATTGAATGTTAATTTTCTTGAATTATGAGAATTTGAACAGGATTAATTTTGGTGAAATAAGAAACTCTAGAGTCTTAATCTAGTGAATTCTATTCCATTGTTTAGCATTGTTTTATTTATATAATCATTTTATTTTTACTTTACTTAATTTTATAAACTCTCTTTTCGATTATTCAAATAAAATTAGGGTTAATATAATTTTGGTAATTAGTAAACAACAATCCTCGTGGGACGATATTCTTAGTCACTATTATATTACTTGATTGCGATAGCGTATACTTGCATTACGATTTTTCACAACAAGTTTTTGGCTCCGTTGTTGGGGATTGTTTTTACTAATATCGATACCAAATAACTCTAGTTTTACTTTGGATTTTATTTTGTTATTTATTTTCTTGTTCTTGTTTTGTGCTCTACAGGAATTTACTCTACGTGCATGCGAAAGTTTGGGAGCAGTATTCTACTTCCTCTTGATTCAGAAATTGAGCATACTTGTCAAAGAAATAGAAAAGAGAAGTGAGAAACTGTCATTTAGTCGCAAGAAAATATGGCTGATCCTGAAAGGGCAATAAATGAGAACAACAACAACAACATACCACTGAACAATCCACCAGTGGTCAATCAGCCAATGGCTTTGCGAGATTATGCATTGCCACCAATCGGTGTTCAATCAGTGATCAGGAGGCCTGCTATTCAGGCGAATAATTTTGAATTGAAACCAGTGATGTTGCAAATGATTCAAGCGAACCAATTTAATGGATTGCCGAATGAAGATCCTTATGCTCACATCGTAAATTTTCTGGAGATTTACAATACTGTCAAATACAATGGAGTTAATGATGAAGCTCTTCGCCTTCGGTTGTTTCCTTTCTCTTTGAGAGAGAAAGCAAAAAGTTGGTTGAATTCACTGCCGCCAAATTCGATCACTAGTTGGGAAGACTTAGTTCAGAAGTTCCTTTCTAAGTTTTTCCCACCAGCTAAAACAGCGAAGATGCACATCGAGATCAAGAATTTTGCTCAATATGAAGGTGAAACTCTATATGAAGCATGGGAGAGATACAAGGAGTTACTGAGAAGATGTCCTCATCATGGTCTACCTAAATGGATGCAAGTCCATAATTTCTACAATTGGTTGAGTGGCACTACAAGAACTCTAATCGATGCATATGCAGGAGAAGAATTAATGAAGAAAACTGAAGATGGAGCATATGAGTTTCTAGAAGATATGGCAACCAATAATTACCAGTGGCCTAGTGAAAGAAATATACGAATGAAGACAGCCGGACTACATGAGATTGATGCCATCACTAATTTGACTGCCCAAATTGCTTCTTTTTCCAAACAATTACATAATACTCAATTGACAGCTAACGCCATGCAAACATCCTGTCTAGTGTGTGAATTTTGCAGTGGATCTCACCAAAGTTTTGAATGTCAAGTTGACAACCCTTTTGCATAGGTACAATTGGAGCATGCTCAATATGTGGGGAATTTTAATAGACAACAGAACAATCCTTACTCCAACAGGTTAAATCAAGGATGGCATAATCACTCAAACTTGTCTTGGAGAAGAATGAAGAACAAACTCTGGAATCACCAATCCTAGTAGTTCGATTGATTCCTGCATAAAACTTACTTTCCTTCACTTTTGGTATTTTTCTTCTTCTTCTCTCTCTTGGATGAACTCTCACGGGTTCTTGACATGAAAAATGACCATTTTATTGTGTTTCTTCACTAATAAACCGACCTTTCCAAAAGGCAAGGGTTCAAGTTGTAAATTTTGACTTTTCCAAGGACCAATTTACAAAATTCACCAAAATATCTCTTCTTGGCTTCTTGTACAAGCTTGGCCGGCCACCGCACTAAGCAAGTGGCATGATCTTAGCCCTTCATCTAAAAAGTTACTTTAAATCTCAACCATTGATCATTTAATAAATATCCTACTTTGGTTCAGCTTAATTTCATGTCCAGTGCGCGTTTTATTTACGTTTTATGGACAGTTGGTTAACTTAGTCAACTTTAACCATTCTTGACTAACTTTTTGAGGGTGATGTTTTGGTCGACTCTTGATCAACAAATTTTAACTCGGTCCACTTAAATCAGTCAAAACCCTAATTTTCTCGGTTCGACCTTCCGGATCCATCTTTCGTCTGTTTTTCGTTCAGATCATTTCTAAAACCCTAGAATTGACGTTTTTCAATTCTTTTTCACTTCTTAACCTTAAGATTCATGTGTTGGGCCACTTGTGGGTTTAGCACAGTATTCTGCACATCCTTCCTTATTGCATTCTGAAAGTCGGTAACAGTATATTACCTAACTTTAATTTCTAATTGCTTACTTTATGTCATCTTGCTTACATAAGCAAGGTTTAGTGAACACTTGGTAATCACCCTTTAATGTTCTACTCTTATAGCTATTCTTATTACTTCATACTGACTTTTGAGAATTTACTTAGTTGACAGGAAATATCAGTTCCCGACCTTGTCAACTTCTGAACTCATATTGCATCTGAATTTCTTCACTGAAGCACCAATTTCCTCTTATCTGTTTGAAAAGTAAGAGTTTTCTCTTTAAATGTCAGAGCGTTTCTCTATACGCTGCTAAGATTATACTGCACTAAAAGATTCCTAAGACTAGGATTCTCCAATTGTACATGCACTGAGAATTCCTTCGCCTTAATTATGGTAAGAATTTATCAACTAAATTTACTTGTTCTTAAAATATGAGCTAATCATAAAACTTGCTACATAATTTAAGAATATTGATATTAATTCCATAAATCCTTCAGTCACAAAATATAACAGAATATTACTGAGAAAAGTCCTTGACTTACGTAAATAAATTTACATTATTTAATTTTAGGATTTTCTCGATCATTACAATCTACCCTCCTTAAAAATTTTCGTCCCGAAAATTAGAATTTTCATCCCGTGCTAGTAGTTAATAACTACGCCAACTCAAGAGAAACGTTAACTTACTTTACTAGATTACTGCTTAAATAGAGAAATAATCTCTATATCATGTCCAATCCTCGAACAAATTCTGAAATTTTCAAATTTCATAACTTAAGATCTCTTAACTTAAACTCGTCAAGGGACTTGAACTATTTTTTCTCAGTCAATTGAAACTTCTACTGAGAGCTTACCTGCATCACGAGAACTATATGAGCTAAAGCTCAGTAAGTAAACCGTAAAAGAATTTCCACTTTGAGAATACTTTTCTTTAAACTTTTAGGGCCCTTCTATCTGACATTCATCTTGTGTTACTAGAACCTATTTATCTTATATCTAGTGGCCCATGTCTCGGAATCTCTTATTCCTCAAGGATTTGGCCCTTTAACTAAGTCGGTTTGTAATCAACATAAGATTCATATCATCTTCTGAAAACTAAAACACTTTCTAAATCTCACAAAAACATGTCAAATATATATAAATTGACAATTTTCATAAACTGAAAACTTTCACATACTACTATTCAAGTGATGCAGTGGAAAGTCTACTTACAAATTCGCTGGTCGAGAGGAAAATCCTTCTCTCAGTTTTTTCTCTCTTTCTTTCTTTCTTTCTCTCTTCCTCTATTTCTCTTTTCTCTCTTTTTCTTTCTTTCTAACTTTCTCTCTCTAGCTTCCTCCATATATAGGATGGAATGAATCCATCACCAATTTATAGTATATCATCTTACATTCTAGCACTTGGATCAAAGCTTATGTGGATAGATCATAGCCATTGATTCCTTATCTAGTATCTACCCTTGGATTACAAGTGTTTCGGCTAAATCTTAGCCATTGATGAAATTCCAAGTGTCCATAACTTGACAAGTGTCTTTTAGAAGAAAATTTGAACTTTTATTCTTTCCTAATCTTAACACGTGTCTACTTAGAAGAAAATCTGAACTTTTCTTCTTTCCTGATCTTGACACGTGTCTACTTAGAAGAAAACTTGAACTTTTTTTATTTCCTGATCTTGACACGTGTCTACTTAAAAGAAAACCTGAACTTTTCTTCTTTCCTGATCTTGACACGTGTCTACTTAGAAGAAAACTTGAACTTTTCTTCTTCCCTAATCTTGACACGTGTCCACTTAGAAGAAAATTTAGACTTTTCTTCTTTCATGATCTTGACACATGTCTGCTTAGAAGAAAACCTGAATTTTTCTTCTTTCCAGATCTTGACACGTGTCTACTTAGAAGAAAACTTAAATTTTTCTTCTTTCCTGATCTTGACACGTGTCTAGTTAGAAGAAAACTTGAACTTTTCTTCTTTCCTAATCCTGACATGTGTCGACTTAGAAGAAAATTTGAACTTTTCTTCTGCATCTATATGTTATCTAATAAGGCGGATATTATAATCAAGTCAATTGTAATTTTTGAATTTGAATTTGAATTTTGGAGAATTCTCCGGTATATGGCCATATGAGGAATTCAAGGACATTTAAAAGTTTGATTTGGAATTTTACTTTAGAATTTGGATTTGAAAGCTATATTTGGATAATTTCCTGGTATATGACCTTATGGCGAATTAAAAGGATCATTTTTAAATTTGATATTGAGATTTTTTATTTGAATTTAAGATTTAAAAAAATTGTATGTGATCACCATATAATGTAATGCCCTGAAGAATTAAACGAGTTTAATTAAGATAATTAAGATTTATTAGTGTGCCTAATCTGGTTTAATTAATTAATTATTGATTTTTAAATGTTTCTGATGTGTAAATTTAAATATTTCTAAGGAATTTTGACAATTTCAAGGAAAAAAGAACTATGGTTTGACTGTTTTGTTTATTAAATTACACGATTTCTTTTACAAGATTTATAATTGTAAAGTTTGTATGGAATTTTTATATTATTAAAAAAATATGAGCAATAAATTATTAAAAGAAATAAATAAAGAAGAAGACCATTTTTTAAAAACTGAAGAATTATAAATAAAGGGATTTCTTTTTGGTGCTGCGCACCAGCTTATAATCAAACGGCAAAAAGGGTTGCAGTCAATTGTGATGAGAAAAAGTGATTTGTTGTGTCCACTTGCATGTATTTCAGAATCATGTTGTTGCCGCTAAACACGTGTTATACTTGTTGGAAAATTTGAGGGTAGAGGATTAAAAGCATGTAGAAAATAAACGAGAGTTTTAGGCGTATAAAAATAATTTTTTTTAAGGTTTTATTTGCCCTCACTTCTCAAAGTTTGCTAATAAATTTTAATGACAAAATACCCTCAAGATACAACAAACCCTTGAACACAATATCTAGCAATAATATTAAGTTCCAGAACATGTTTAATTACGTCTGTAAATTTTCTGGAGAATTAATAAAGACAGAGGTGTCATTTCATGAATGAATGCATCATCTTTGAACATTACAACCATTCACATAAAGGTACATTTTCAATGTAAATGTATCTTTTCATGGATTAATACACTTATTATAATAGTTATATCTATTGCTAATTAGTATATAGATATGTATAAAAACATATCACCAATGGATGTAATGATTCGAGACGTTTCAGATCACATAACCTCATGACAACACTGTTTTTCTACAGAATTTTCGTTGCAGCGGGTGTTTTCCCGCTGCTGCGCATAAACGGAACTGAGAGGCCTTAAAAAGGGCGCTGCAGCGCGAAGTTTTCTGCTACAGCATAAACATTTCGGCTGCAATAGAAATATTTTAGCTGTAGCTGAAATATTTGGGCTGCAGCTGAAATATTGGCCAAAACAAACTGCACAGTTTTGTGCATTTTGTCCGCAATAGCATTTATAAACCTCCTGCAGCACTTTTGAAGTCCCTTTAACATGAATTTTCATGTTTTAACACTCAAACAACTTGTGATCTTAATCAAGACATATTACAATCTCTCTAACAATCCCACAATAGATTGTAATATTTTTCTAAAATTAACAACGATAAACACACACATACATGAAGGTATCTTTCAATTTTAACCTCCAATTAGTGACTATACTTCAAAGTATTCACATGACAACAATGTGCTTTGTATTAAACTTTGTCTCTTAAGCAAATACAGAAAATATATCACATATGTGTTATCCCAGACTTAAAATATGTTCCAATCATTTAGCACTATTCCGGCCTTGTGTTCTATCTTGGATTCATGAACATTTACAAGACTAAACCACGGTCTTGTTAGGAATAGCACCATGCCTTATGCTTACTTAGGTAAAGTTTCGAATTATATCTCTATCTACTAAGAGACTCGAACTTCATTAAGAGTATAAACTCAGCCCCAACCACGTAGCTATTTTGCACCGACATCTTGGAAGGGACTAATTAAAGTTCGGTGCTAACCCGGTCACATAACAATAATTTGTTCTTACCCATTTAACTATGGAATAGCGGTACAACTATTATATAGTTGGGTTACCATCATTGGTGACTCTTTCAAAAAAAAGGGTTTCAGTCCCATTCCACTAGATGTTTCTTTGACTAAGTCTCTTGAAAGACCTTTCGTCAAAGAATCCGTTAGGTTTGTCCTAACATAAACAATATTGATAACACCATCGGTTATCAATTGTTTCACATATTCATGTCGCAAGCTAATATGTCTAGATTTCCCATTATAAACCTTGTTATAGACAAAGTAGCTTCACTGTCGCAGTACAAAGAAATAGATGGCATCGGTTTTGGCGACAACTCAATATCAAACAATAGATTTCTCATCCATTCCGCTTATTTGCCCGCAGCTGCAAGTGCTATAAACTCACTCTCCATCGTAGAATGAGTTATGCACGTTTATTTCTTAGAAGTCCAAGGGACAGCTCCTCCCGCAATTGTGAAAATCCAACCGGATGTGGATTTATTATCACTTGCACTTGTTATCCAACTTGCATCCGAGTACCCTTCAAGTACTGCCGGATCGTCATTATATCACAAACCCAAATTAATGGTTCTTTTAAGATAACCAAGTACTCTACCAATTACATTCCAATGTTCAATACCCGGGTTACTCGTGAACCTAAACATTTTGCAAACTGCAAATGCTATGTCAGGTCTTGTACAATGCATGACATACATCAAGCTACTAATCGCACTAGCATATTCAAGCTGTGTCACCGCTCGACCTGCATTCTCTAGTAATTTAATACTAGAATCATATGGGGTATATTCGCTTCTTTAAGCTTCAAATGATTGAATTTTAGAAGCATAATGAGACTGACACAATGAGTAACCCCACTATGCTTCCTCACTTTACACCTAAGATAGTATCTACCTCACCAAGATCTTTCATCTTAAATTGTGAAGTTAGATACTTGCTGGTATCATTTACTCCTTGCATGTTTGTTCCAAAAATAAGCAAGTCATCAACATATAAATATATATCACACCAAAATTATTTATAAATTTAGAGTATATGCATTTATCTGCATCATTATGCTTAAAACCACAAGATAAAATGACATTATCAAATTTCTCATGCCACTATTTTGGTGCTTGCTTTAAACCATAAAATGACTTGACTAACTTGCAAACCTTCTTCTCATTTCCAGGCAATATGAACCCTTCGGGTTGTTCCATATAGATTTTTTCATCCAGATCACCATTTAGAAAGGCAATCTTAACATCCATTTGGCGCACATACAAATTGTATATTTTGATGCAATTGCAAATATCACTCTTGTGGATGTCAATCTAGCTACCGAAGCATATGTATCAAGGTAGTCTATACCACGCTTTTATTTAAAGCCCTTGGCTACCAATCTAACCTTGAATGTTTGTATAGACCCATCAGTGTTGTACTTTCTTCTAAAAACCCATTTGTTGCTTATTGGTTTTGATCCTGGAGGGAGATCAACCAAGATCCAAGTTTGATTCGACATAATCGAATCCATTTCATTATTCACGGCCTCTCTCGAAAAAGAGGCATCCCTTGAAGACATAGCTTCACTAAATGTCTTTGGATCTTCTTCTACATTAAACAACAATGATATTTTATTAAGTACATCATTTCTATCTCCTTCAACCAAAAAGGTTAAAGCTTGAGATGAAATAAAATCCGGTCGTAAGTCCTTTTCTTTTCTTCCATGTTGACTTCTCCTCGGCTCGAAAGTTATCATAGACTCTTTCCTTTTATTAGTGGAGGTACTGGGAGTATCAACACATTGTTGACCAACATTAGATTCTAATTCAGCGGAAGAATCAAGGCTAAACTTATACTTAATAAATTCAACTTCTCTTGATTCCATAATCACATTAGAATCTAGATTCATTAATCTATATGCCTTGGAATTTTCAGCATATCCTACCAAAATACTTTTAATTTCTCTAGCATCTAACTTTGATGATTTAGGGTCAATCACTCTATTGAAGGCTAGACAGCCCCACACCCTTAAATACATCAAGTTTGGTTTTCTTCCTTTCCATACTTCATATGGAGATACATGTGTTTTTATGGATGTAATTCTATTATGAACATGACATGCAGTAAGTAAAGCTTTCCCCACAAATTATTAGGCAATTTAGCATTAAGAAGCATAGAGTTAATCATATCAGTAAAAATTCTATTCTTTCTTTTAGCCAACCCATTTTGTTGTGGAGTGAAAGGGATTGACCTTTGGTGAATAATACCATGCTCTTCACATAAGGCATCAAATTCATTTGAGAAATATTCACCACCTTTATTACTTCGAACCATTTTGATCATCTTATCTTTTTGGTTCTCAACTTCAGGCTTATAAATTTTAAATTTATCAAAGGCTTCATCTTTTGTTCTAAGTAAGTACACACAAGTGTATCTAGAACAATCATCAATGAAAGTGATAAAGTATCTCTTTCCTCCTCTTATCAAAATACTGTTATAGTCACAAATATAGGTATCAATAATATCTAATATTTGAGTATTTCGTTCGGCTCTAGCAAATGATTTCTTAGTTATCTTTGCTTGTACGCAAATTTCACACTTATCATTTTTAACATCTTTACAATTAATCAAATCAAGTTTAGACATATAATTCAAAGATCTATAATTTAAGTGTGCTAAACGTGCATGCCAAACATCAAAAGAGTCAACAATATAAAGAGAATTCATATCATCATTATTATTAATGCTAAGTTTGTACATGTCATCACAAGAATATCCATTTCCCAAAAAGACCCCATTCTTAGATACAATACAATTATTGCCCTCAAGTACAATTTTAAGCCCATTCTTACACATTAGACTAATGGATACAAGATTTTTCCTACTATCAAGAACATGAAGAACATTGTTCAAAGTAAGCTTCTTTTCGGAAGTAAAGTTGATCTTCACCACACCTCTCTCGGCAACCATCGATGCATTATTGTTCCCCATGAGAACCGTTTGTCCTTCCTTTTCCACTTTGCATGATGAGAACAATTTCTTGAAATTACAAACGTAGATTGTGGTACCGGAATCAAGCCACCTTTCGGAGGATTTAGTTGTAGCCATGTTGGTTTCGGTAATCATGCCAGTTTGCATCTCCGAGACCATAGAGCATATGTCTTCAGATTTTTTTTTCAACAGTATTGGCCTTGTTGGTGTTAACTTCTTCCTTTTTCTTCTTATATCTGAAGTCATTTTGGTGATGACCTTTCTTTCCACAAAAGAAATAATTTTCAAAAAATTTCTTTTAGCCATTACTGGGCTTTTTGAACTTCTTGTCATTATTGACTTTGAAGTTCTTGAAAAACTTACTAGTTTTGACAACCTTAACCTTAGAGGAATCTATAATCTTGCCCTTAGGATCACGAGACTTAGTCTCTTCTTCGATCCTCAAGTGTTTTTGTAATTCCTCCAAATTTGTGTCATCTCTCCTATGAAGGAGTTTCTTTCTATAACCATTCCAACTTTGAGGCAATTTAGCAATAACTGCCCCCACTTGGAATGATTCATAAATTTTAACTCTCAATTCACGAAGTTTAGTAACAATGACTTGCAATTCATGTATTTGATCTAGAACGAACTTGGTATCAACCATAACAAATTCAAAATATTTTAAGATGAGGAATTTGTCCGTACATTCATTCTCAGTTTTGTATTTGTATTCAAGAGCATTCCAAATCTCCATCGGAGACTCCATCGAGTTGTAGAGATCGTAGAGCCTAACGGAGAGAGTGTTGAGAATATGACCCCGGCACATGACTTCATCATCTTCACGCTTCTTCCTTGCAGCCTTCAATTCATCGAAATCATCCTCCTTTGGTTCCGAAAGTGGCTCCAATTTCGGGTCAAGCACGTAGGCGATCTTGGGCAGGGTGAGAAGGAAGAACAACTTTCCCATCCAGCGAGTGAAATTGGTACCATCAAATCGATCAATTTGGACATTCAGATTGAGGAAAGATGTCATGTTCTTTTCAACCTCCATTGCAGCAAGTTAAAACTTAAAGATTGTTAGAGAATTTGAGTGTAGAGGGTGAAAGGAAGGCAGAAAATAAAAGAGGGTTTGAGGCGTATAGGAATACTTTTCTTTAAGGTTTTATTTGCCCTCACTTCTCAAAGTTTACTAATGAGATTTAATGGCAAATTACCCCCAAGATACAACAAACCCATTAACACAACATCTCGCAATAAGATTGAGTTACAACACATTTTTAATTAAGTCTGTAAATTTTCTGGAGAATTAATAAAGATAGAGGTGCTATTTCATGAATGAATGCATCCTTTTTAAACATTACAACCATTCACATAAAGGTACCTTTTGAATGTAAAGGTATCTTTTCATGGATTAATACACCTATTATAATACTTACATCTATTGCTAATTGGTGTACAGATATGTATGAAAACATATCACCAATGGATGTAATGATTCGAGACATTTCAAATCACATAACCTACAAAAACACTATTTTTCTACAGAATTTCCACTGCAGCAGGTGTTTTCCCGTTGCAGCGCGCAAACGAACCTGAGAGGCCTGGCGAAGTTTTTCGCTGCAGCGAAAACATTTTAGCTACAGCGGAAATATTTTGGCTACAACGGTAATATTTCAGCTGCAACTGAAATATTTTGTCTGCAACTGAAATATTGGCCGAACCAAACTGCACAGTTTTGTGCAATTTGTTCATTGCAACTTTTATAAACCCGCTGCAGTGCTTTTAAAGTCCCTTTAACATGAGTTTTCATATTTTAACACACAAACAACTTGTAATCTTGATGAAAACATATTACAATCTTTCTAACCATACTTTTTCTTTTGTTTTCGTTTTTCTATTTAACAAATGGTTTCCTCAAATTCGAACCTACCAAAACCCAACGACAAGAGGGGCAAAATGTTTTTTATATATGACATAGTGCGTCATAGGAATTTTAAATCTTTGTTATTCTTTGCAACACAAAAAAAAAACAAAAAAAAAACAAAAAAACAAAACAAAACAAAACAAAACAAAACAAAGAAAAAAATAATAAAATACCTAATGAAGCACACATGTCATATATATATTTGAAGAAATTCTGATTGGGAAAGGTGTTCTGATAGCATGAGATGTAACTAAGGATTTTATTATTTAATTAATAAATAAGAAATTATGTGCATGTATTGTTATATACTTTATGAATATCGTTGAAAATTCTGTGATTATTTATGTGACCTTAAATATGGAATATAAGTGTTATATACTAGAGGATGATATTTAAGGATAATAATCGAAATAAGCCTATAATGAATTTGTTAAAGTTTGGAATCTTTAATTAAAACACTATTAATACATGTCATTATCATTAAGAATGGAACAAGCTTATCTGCATCATTGATGTGCAGAGATATCGAATGAGTGTATTTTACATAATGAGATTATGTAGGACTGTGACACAGACACAGTATGAATTTTTAGTAATTTTCGTTAAGTATAGAACTTCTAATTGAGTCTATCGACGGTCATATATAGAATGATCTTAATCATGAGTTATTAGCAGACTCCTATTTACGGATTCGTGTCTTTTGACTTACTCGGTATGGATTTTGAGATTATAAATTCTATTCTTTGTATCTTAGAGACATGAAGAAATATGTAGTTGGGAATGCTAATATTATGAGATGGAATCCAATCTTTCTTGAGAAAGAAGTAGATAAATAATTCCCTCAAGAATTGATTCGGTACTTGGATTGTTAGCAGCTTCGATTCATGAATTTGTTTTATTAATCACTAGCCATTAGAAAATCAATGGTACTTAAGGATAAAAAAGTAATTAGAGAGGTTAACAGATTTACATACCTCTAATTATGAATTATTTATGGAGGATCGATCTATATGAAGTGACTATATCAAATGGATGTTTCACAGATGTAATTAATTATCTATAGTATTAAGAATGCAATTCCAAGTTTATAGTGCAATAACTTTTATAATTAGTAGAATTAATTAATTAATTAAAGAGTTTAATTAATTATTAATTTTATTAGAGCTTAATATTATAGGTCCATGAGTCCCCGCGTCGTCATGTTAATCTACGAGACACTAAGGGTAAAATAGTAAATTTAGAATTATGGAATTCTAAATTATATCACTCAGAAATAATTAACTAATTATTAATTATATATTAAATAATGTAATTATTTAATTTAATTTAATTTTAGAAAGCACATTGTGGTGGGACCACGTAAGCCACACACCCAGTGATTGGGTGTAGGAGCGTGTGGCACAGGGAGGAATTCCACTGAGATTTGTTTACTTACTCTCTAAACTATCTAGTTTACTTGTTTGACACAAGTTGTCCAATTGGAATTCAAGTTTAAGGAAAGTTTGATTTTGTTTAGAATTTGAATTTGAGTCAAAATTAGAAACTGGATAAAGGAGAAAATCCTTCTCCTTCCTCATCTGTAATTGGCGCCAACCATAAGGGATTTTACAGGAGAGAGAAAGAGAATTGATCTGAAATTCAAACGGAAAACTATCTCTAATTACTCAGGAAACTTTTTCTTATGTGATAAGATAGATTTTTCATAGATGTCTGAAAGGGACTCTATAAATAGGGAATTGTAAAAAATTAGAGAATACAATTTTTTAGCTCTCTTCCACTAGTGGCCAAATTATAGCAGAGAGAAACAAGAAGAAAAGTTCTTCCATTCTCAATTTCATATCGCACATGTGTGTTGATGTTTATAAAAATTTAATGAGACGAGTGATGTTTTGGTTTCTCATTATTTCTTTCACCATTAACAACATATAAAGCATTGGGATATCAGTCGAAAGACGGCTTCTCAAAGACTCAAATACCCAATTGGCAACTTCCTTTCGAAACACAACAATACATATATAGGAGGTACGAATTAGTCACATATAACTTTTTTTTTATATGTTTGTATAACATCATTCGTATGTGTTTATTACACTCAGTTTGTTTAGTGTAATATTCAATAAAAAAATATAACACATGTAATATTGAGTGTTACACAAACTTAAAAAGTTATTATATATAAAAAACGAATAATGTTACGTGTACATATAAAAAAAGTTACATTTGTTGGACTATATCATCATCGGATTTATGACTTTGCCAATATATATACATATATATAATACATACGGAAAAAAATACATATATTTTGTCTCGTTTTATACTCAAGTGGGAGGGAGGGAGGGAGGGATAGGAGAGGAAATATTAGTGAATGAACTTTTAGAAGATTTCTAGGTAATATATTGTGAGTGAGGAATTCTATTTTTTTCTTTTTTGTTGGGAGGAATTCTATTCTTTTAACTCTAATTTTGATTTGACCCTGCCAAAAAAAAAAATAAATAAATACAATAAGAGAAAGTTTTTCTCATTTCTTTCCATTTTCCTTACCTCTGTATCTACCTCTTCTTCCTTCTTATTTTCTTTTCCTTTTACCAAACACAATCACTTTTTCCTTTTTACCAAAGAGGACTTCATTTAAAATTTAGTTTCTAATATTTTATGAATCCTTTTTGTCTTCAAATTACCCGTTCACCATTTATAATAAAATGATGTACTTCTTGATATTATCGGAACTTTGTGCTTAATCTAGCATGACAGCCGATCATCTTTCAGCTTCTGATTTTATCAAGAAAAATATCCATTAATTTACCCACATTCTTCTCTATGAAAACCAAAATGAAGGGTCAACACATAAGAGAACTTGGTATCTAGCTAGAAATCAATTTCTTCTGTTACAAGTAACTGTTCTTCAGGCAGAGAATTTGTCAATAGTCGTAGCTAATCATCGCCAATAATGCCACCACATATTTCTGCACCAAACATAGAAAGACGCCCCGTGGAATTTGTGCATACAATTTCGGAGGCTGGCCGTTTGCTTCCTTCGGCAAGCAGATGGAACTCAATAGAGCTTGATTTCAGGATCCTCCCTCAGTCTTCCACCGCTTATGATTCGCTCCCCTCCCGCTTCTCCAAATCGTTTGATTATGATCTCGTTATCACCAACAAGAATCACCTGAAACGTTTTGCTTACATTTCAGCCTCAACAGTTCTTGTCATTCTAGCACTCATTTTGCTCCTACATTTTCTGCCTCACAAGCACAAACATCACGGCTCTTCTAAGAATCTAACGCTCGCAGTGAACCAAGCTCTGACTTTCTTTGATGCGCAGAAGTGTAATATCTTCATTCCCCATGAAAGGACATATTTCTTCATTGTGCTGCTCATTGATCAAGATTTTTTATTTTTGTATTCTGCAGCCGGGCATTATCCGAAGAGTAGCCCCGTAAAGTTTCGAGGAAATTCAGGATTGCAGGACGGAAACTATGGTAGTGTAGTGCATGCAGATCTTGTGGGAGGTTTTTATGACTCAGGGAATAACATAAAGCTCAGTTTTCCCACAGCATATACCATTACTATGTTGAGTTGGACAGTGATTGAGTATCACCAAAAATATGCTGAGATAGATGAGCTGAATCATGTCAAGGACATCATCAAATGGGGCACTAATTATTTGCTCAAAGTCTTCATTCCTCCTTCAAATGCAAGTTCAAATACCATATTGTATTCCCAGGCAAGGCCTAGAAGATACCTTAATCTTACTGTTTAGAAGTTAATTACCCTCCACCTTGAATTAATCAACGATTTTTTCTTTTTTACGAGGGAAGAGACTTTTTTCCTACTTTGAAAACGATAATTAGACCCTATATTTTTGTGGAAAAGTGCATTTCTTCAATTTTTTGAAGGACCAAAATATGTTATTATTATGTTCTCTGATGCAATAAGTATATCTCAAAATCAATATAAATTTTCTTCATAATGACATGACATTATGCCATGTACTTCCTGATGCTTATGGATAATCCATTCAGTCAAAAGTATTTACCGGTCAAGGATATTAATTTGATACATACTTGAAATGTCCTTATACATAACTAATGAGGTTCAAAATAGATGGTATACTTCATTAGCACAAAATAGATGGTATACTTTCTGATGCAACTTAAAACAAAGAGTATGTTGTTTATGTACATTTCCTTTTAAAAGCTAACAATAATAGATGATCTGATAGGATCCCGCCTAGACCTCCTATCAAGTTTACCTATTCTAGAACGGGTAAAAAGGGCATAGCAGGTGCGGAGATCAAGACAAGGGAGGGCATAGGGAAATCTGTTAGAGTAGTTGGCTAGGAGGAGAATATAGGGGGGAAAGGAAAGAAGGGGGTATCAAAGTTGTCAAAACGCAGGGTCGGATTGGGGAGGTAGAGGGTCCTCAAAATCCCTCATTCTTTTTTTTCTTTTCTGCCTTTCGTTTAGCCTCCTCCTGAGTTAGAAGGAGAGTCTTGCTGTAATGGTTGCTTAAGAGTGTTTCCTTCAATAAAAGGAACCAGAACCCCTTTTTCTAGTTAATTCAGTCCATTTTTCCTTACATTAAGTTCTGGTTTGACAAAGTTGTTTCAGGTTCCTATCAGCTTGGTATCAGAGCGGATGATCCATGGTGAACTATCCAGTTGAACATCGGTCTGAGAATCGTGAGGACGCCATGGTGTGGCGCTTGGAGCACCTCAATGAGACGGTGCGCCTCCTGGGCGCGATGGTCGATCCGGTACCGAGGTTACAGGAGGATATGACGATCCTCGCGGATCGGTTGGGCCAAGTTCAGGATGCGGTCCATCGCATGGAGGCGCTCCTAGGACAGCACTGCGGGGGGGAGCGTGGCCCTGAACCTCGTGGAGCAGCAAGAGAGAGAGAGCATGGGCGTGAGTTTCGGCCGGAGTCGCCGGTAAGACGGAGGAGAGGGGAACACTGGGCAAAGAAGCTTGAGCTCCCAATTTTCCATGGTGAGGACCCTTATGGATGGTTGTTCAGGGCTGAGAGGTATTTCATGATCAATGATGTCGAAGAGGAGGAGAAGGCGATGGCGGCGTCCGTTTGCTTAGAAGGGCGGGCTTTAGGGTGGTTCTAGTGGGCGGAGACTTAGGACTCGTTTGTTGGTTGGAGGGACTTTCGGGCCGCCCTGCTACATCGCTTCAGCCGAGCTCGAGAAGGAGACCCCACCGAGAGGCTGATGTCGTTGAAACAGGGGGGAACGGTTGCAGAGTATAGGGACTCCTTCGAGACGCTGGCGGCAGCTTTGAAAGGAGTGCCGGAGTCCATTTTTAGGGAGGCCTTCCTCAATGGGCTGAGGGAAGACATACGGGACGAGGTGAAATTGCACAGGCCCATAAATCTACAAGAGGTTATGGATTTAGCCCAGCAGATAGAAGATAGGAATGAGACCCAAGACAAGTTTAGGAAAATGAAAATGGGTCAGGGGTGGCAACAGGAGGGATCGGGACGGGGATATTCATTTACCGACCAGCCCAAGGTTAATGCCTCCCATTCTAAGAGCTTTCTTCAGTCCAGTGCTTCGAGGGATTCTGGAACCTCCCCCCGAGGAAAGTATGAGTCGGCGCTTGCTCAAGCATCGGTGGGCAGCCGTGACCCAATGTTCCGACTTCTCTCAGACGAAGAAATCCATGCACGGAGGGCCAAGGGCCTCTGTTTTCGGTGTGATGAGAAGTTTGGGCCGGGGCATCAATGTAAGAACCGACAATTACAAGTCCTACTGGTGGCTAGAGACGAGTTGGAGACAGAGGACGCGAAGGACGAAGAGGCGGAGCAACTAGTGGGGGTGGTGGACGAGGCGGCGGATTTATCCCACAATTCTCTGTTGGGCTTCACCTCCTCCAATACGATGAAGATCCTGGGGCGGCTGGGTTCACGAGAGGTGATAGTCTTCATTGACAGCTGTCATCGAATAGTTTTTTGTCGACAAAGGTGGTGGACGAGTTGGCCCTGCCTTGTGACGCTACAAGGAGCTACGGAGTGCAAGTGGGGAATGGAATGAAATTTCAGCAGCAGGGGGTGTGCAAGGGGGTGCACTTGTGGGTATAGGGCTTCTGTGTTGTGGAAGATTTTTTCCCCTTCGAGCTCGGAAGCATCGACATGGGTTTGGGGGTAACTTGGCTTCGGCGTTTGGGTGAGGTCCGAGCAGATTGGTCCAAGTATACTTTGAAGTTCCGTGATAGGGCCGATTGGGTTTGTTGGAAGGGGACTCGTCCCTGAGTTGCTCCTAGGTGAGCTTCCGAGCCTTGTCTCGGCAGTTTGCTTCGACGTAATTGGGCTTACTACTCGAGTTAAGTGCTGTCACAGCCGGAGAAGAGGTAGTCCTGGAGCTGCTTCCCCCAGCAGAGTTGGTCGACGTCTTGACCCATTATGAGGAGGTGTTCTCCTCACTAACCAGCCTACCACCCCATCGAGTGGAAGACCACCACATTATGCTGAAGGAGGGGGCCATACCACCGAGCACCTGCCCCTACCGTTATCCCCATGTCCAGAAAGGGGAAATCGAGCGCCTGGTTGCGGAGATGCTTTCGTCTAGCATAATCCGGCTGAGCAGCAGCCCGTATTCTTGTCCAGTTATGTTGGTTAAGAAGCGGGACGGAAGTTGGAGGTTTTGTGTTGACTACCGCACTTTGAACCAAGTCACAATGCCCGACAAATTCCCCATTCCGATCATCGATGAGCTTTTGGATGAATTGCATGGAGCGGCAATGTTTACAAAGCTCGACTTGAAGGCGGGATACCATCAAATCTGGGTCTACGACAGCGATGTGGACAAAACAGCCTTTCATACACACGATGGGCATTACGAGTTTCTCATCATGCCTTTCGGTTTGACAAATGCCCCGGCCACGTTTCAATCCTTGATGAACACCGTGTTCCACCCATACCTGCGTAAGTTCGTTCTCATTTTCTTTGATGATATATTGGTTTATAGTCGTTCTTGGGATGAACACAGGGCTCACCTTACTACCGTCTTAGACATTCTGCAGAAGGAGCGGCTCTTCTCCAATCGGAAAAAGTGTGTCTTCAGGCAGCCACAATTGGAGTACCTCGGGCATGTCACTTCCAAGGAAGGCGTATCGGCTGACCCAACGAAGTTACTCGCTATGCGTACTTCGCCGGAGCCCAAGAATGTCCGAGCAGTCCGAGGATTTCTTGGCCTAACCGGTTACTATCACCGGTTTGTACAGGGGTATGGAGACCTCGCTAGGCCACTAACAGACCTGTTGAAAAATGGCATTTTCACGTGGACGGAGGCAGCCTCTCGCGCCTTTGAGGAGTTGATAGTGGCCATGACCACTCTGCCGGTCTTGGCCATGCCGGATTTCACCAACACCTTCGTGGTGGAGACGGATGCGTCAGGGACCGGTCTTGGAGCTATCCTGTTGCAGGAAGGCCGCCCCATAGCATATTTCAGCAAGGCGTTGTCCCCTACTTCACAGTTGAAGTCCGTATATGAACGAGAGCTCATGGCCGTTGTCCTCGCAGTCCAAAAGTGGCGCCATTATCTTATTGGCCGCCATTTTGTGGTCCGCACGGACCAACAGAGTTTGCATTTCTTACTGGAATAGCGCCTCCTTCCTCCCGAGCATCTCCGCTGGATCTCGAAATTGATGGGATACGAATTTGAAGTCCAATATAAACCAGGTGCTGCTAACCGGGTTGCGGACGCTCTATCACGTCGTGATGAGGCCTTTGCACCAGAATTGATGGCCTTCTCCATGCCCGGGCTTGTTGATTTGGAGAAAGTTCGGCTTGAACAACTCGAGGACACTACCTGTGCCCACCTAGTTTCGCAATTACAGCTACACCAGGAAGTATCACCAAGTACAGCCTACAGAATGGTCTCCTCTATTTTCGTGGCCAAATCTTTTTGCCACGTCACTCCATGTGGATTCCGCTATTGTTACGGGAATTCCACGATTCGGTCATTGGTGGTCACTCGGGATTTTTCTGCACCTATAAGCGAGTGGCTGCGAACATTTTTTGGCAGGTATGAAGAAGGCAATCCATGACTATGTTGCTCACTGTGAGACGTGCCAAAAATCCAAATATGAAGCTCTCTCCCCGGCCAGACTACTGCAGCCCCTACCCATCCCAGATAAAGTTTAGGACAACATTTCGATGGACTTTATTTCGGGGTTGCCGCGGGTTAAGAGTGTTGACACAATTCTAGTAGTCGTGGATCGCCTCTCCAAGTATGCTCACTTCTACCCGATTGCTCATCTCATCATAGCCAAGCATGTGGCCGAGATCTTCATCCGGGAAATTGTGCGCTTACACGGCGTACCTCGCTCCATCATGAGTGATCGCGACCCAGTCTTTATGAGATTATTTTGGCGGGAACTCTTCAAACTGCAGGGCACTCGGCTGCACAACAGTTCCTTGTATCACCCGGAATCCGACGGTCAAACCGAGGTCGTTAACCGCTACCTAGAAACTTACCTTCATTGCTTTGCTTACGACAAAGCAAGATGGTGGGTGCAATTCCTACCTTGGGCAGAATTCTGGTTTAACATGACCTATAACGCGTCGACTGCCCAAACACTGTTTCAAGTCGTGTGTGGACGAAACCCGCCTACCTTGCTCCGTTTCCACGATGTGCCATCGCTTTCGCCTGCCACTCCTTTTGTTGTGGAAGATGTTAACGTTCAACTGCAGCTCCGCAACCAGATGTTGGACTCTCTTAAGCAACACTTGCTCTTGGCTCAAAATCGTATGATACAGTCGGCAAATGCTCGTCGTCAGGAGGTGTTCTTTGCCCCAGGTGATCTTGTGTTACTTAAGCTCCGACCATACCGCTTGGAGTCTCTCGCACAGAAGATGAATGAGAAACTCTCCCCTAGTTTCTATGGGCCTTTTCCGGTTCTGGAGCGCATTGGTCAGGTTGCTTATCGCCTCCCACTTCCAGCTGCTGCTCGTATCCACCTCGTTTTTCATGTTTCCTAGTTGAAAAGGTTCCGCTGGCGCGAGTATAAAAGTCAACCTCTGCCTCCCCAGCTTTCCGAGGACTTGGAGCTGTCAGTGGAACTTGTAGCCGTGTTACAAGCTCGGACCACTCTCCTTGGCGGAGATCCATTAAAGTAGCTGGCTATCGAGGGAGGGGAGGGGGGGTAAGGGCATAGCAGGTGCAGAGATCAAGACAATGGAGGGCAGCGCTGAGGTGGCAAATTCTGTTAGGGAAATCCATTAGAGTAGCTGGCTAGGAGGAGAATATAGGGGGGAAAGGAAAGAAAGGGGTATCGAATTTGTCATAACGCAGGGTCGGATTGGGGAGGTAGAGGGTCCTCGAAATCCCTCATTCTTTTTTTCTTTTCTGCCTTTCGTTTAGCCTCCTCCTGAGTTAGAAGAAAAGTCTTGCTGTAATGGTTGCTTGAGAGTGTTTCCTTCAATAAAAGGAACCAGAACCCCTTTTTCTGGTTAATTCAGTCCATTTTTCCTTGCATTAAGTTCTTGCTTGACGAAGTTGTTTCAGGTTCCTATCATGATCCTTTAAAGAAAAATAAGACAAAATAAGGACTTATTTTTCAGTTTGATGGGGTAGCAAAATGGTTAGGTCATAAGGGGAAAGAAAAAACAAACAAACAAACAAACAACTGACGACTGACTAATTAACAATAATATTTTCTTTCTTTTCTCTCAATTCAGGTTGGAATTGCAGGCAATGAAACGTCTGGTCCAAGTGACATAGACTGCTGGCAAAGACCAGAGGACATGGAATATCCTAGACCCGTTTCATCTTGTGACAGCTCAGTCGCCTCCAATCTAGCAGGGGAAATTGTGGCAGCATTGTCAGCAGCATCATTAGTCTTCGAAGAAGACCACGATTACTCGGGGAAACTAGTAAAAGCAGCAGAGAAGCTATTTGAACTCGCGAGTAAAAAGGATCCTTCTCAGCAAGGAACATACACAAGTATTGAAGAATGTGGAAAAGAAGCAAGAAACTTCTATAACTCATCTGGGTACTTAGATGAGCTGGTTTGGGGAGGAACTTGGTTGTTTTTCGCCACGGGGAATGTTTCTCATCTTGAATATGCCACAACGTTGTTTAGTGTAGCACAGAGTAATGAGACAAGTATTGAAAAAGGGATATTATATTGGAACAACAAGCTTCCTGCTATTGCTGTAATTTTAAATCTTTTTTGACATCTTACTCCAGAAATTTTCATGACATGTAAAATTAGGTGCATGGGTTTTGCGTAATCAGCTTGGCAAATTTTTCAGGTTTTGCTTACACGTCTCCGATTCTTTCATGATCTCGGCTTTCCACACGAATCTGCTATGCAAGAATCTGCTAGCATGATTGACTCCCTAATGTGCTCTTATGTTTATGGTGGAAATTTCGACAAGACAACAGGTACATCTTCATAACTAATCTAGAGAATATATGCAAAATTTTGGGAAGTTTTCCAAAACGACATTCTTAGAAAGTAAAATTAGCAAAATGATCTTACAATTCTACACTGAGAGTGGTCGCTTAGTGTAAACTGTGAAGTCATTTTGTGAACACCCTCTGCAAAATTTCATGTGAATTTTTGTTGTTATTTTCCTACATTCAGCTAACCCTGTTTGGCAAGGACTAATGAAAGACTTGTGTGCAAGTGAAATTCTGAGTCTTTCTTTGCACAATTTGATAATAGTTGGTAGCCAAATATCAAGACTGGTGGTGCATTTGTAGGTGGATTGATCCTGCAAAGGCCTAAAGATGGGGCGCCACTACAATTTGCCGCAACAGCTTCTTTCCTCAGTAAATTGTACAGCGACTATCTCGAAGTCAACTCAGGTCGGGCGGAAGTTGCGGTGACAATAGATTTTCCATACAAATGTTGAGGATTTTCTCCACATCTCAGGCTAGTTTTAAGAACCTGAAAACATTTTTCTATTCTAGTGTTTCATACTGATAATATATTTTTATAGTAGTGAAAAGCTAACCTATTAGCAAATGTCACATTTTGATTTAATGTGAAGAATGTCATTAGTACAAGCAAATATTCCATAACACATAAAACCTCTTATCTATAACAAGGGATTAAACTTTTATTTCTATCATCAGGTGGATTACATTCTAGGAGATAATCCAATGAAGATGAGCTACATGGTGGGATTTGGACGCCAATATCCAACCCAAGTTCACCATAGGAGTGCATCCACTCCTTGGGATGGCAAGTATTACTCTTGTCATGGTGGAGACAAATGGTTGCACTCCAAGGACCCAAACCCGAATATTCTAGTTGGGGCAATGGTAGGTGGACCGGACCGATTTGACAAGTTTGAAGACCAAAGGGGCAAACCAAGATTCACTGAGCCCAGCATTTCAAGCAATGCTGGCTTGGTTGCGGCTCTTATTGCACTTCATGACCCTCCTCCAAGAGATTCTTCAGCCTCTAATTTGGGATTAGACCTTTCTGGCCTCTTTAAAAACATACGATCAATCCCTGGAGCTCCTTGAATATTGCATGACTTGCAATCTGTTTTACATCTTTTTGATATGCAATTTGCAATCTGTTTTCCATCCTTTTGATATGCAATTTGCAATCTGTTTTCCATCCTTTTGATATGCAATTTGCAATCTGTTTTCCATCCTTTTGATATGCAATTTGCAATCTGTTTTCCATCCTTTTGATATGCAATTTGCACTCTGTTTTCCATCTTTTTTATATGCAATTTGCAATCTGTTTTCCATCTTTTTGATATGCAATTTGCGATCTGTTTTCCATCTTTTTGACATGCAATTTGCGATCTGTTTTCCATCTTTTTGATATGCAATTTGCAATCTGTTTTCCATCCTTTTGATATGCAATTTGCAATCTGTTTTCCATCCTTTTGATATGCAATGTGGATCGAATCCGCGCTCTCCCAAACCGACACCACACAGCTCTTTCTTATCCCATATAGTTTTATCTAGTAGTCACTGATCATGCCTTGCAATCTGTTATTATGACTTTCATGTGAAAAATATCGGTTGTGTATAACTAGCATTATTTACCTTTAGTAACGAAGTTTTCTCATGACATTATATATAAAAGCGTAACTATTCAAAACTTGTCAATATATATATAAACATATGCATATATATATATATATATATATATTTTTTTTTTGTTTGTTTAAATAAGCTATGACAATTTGCCTCAAATAATCATGTCAATATTAAAATTTAATAGTGTATTTTGTAGTGGGGTTGAGCTCGTTTAGTTCATTAATTTGAGTTTTTAATTCGAGTTTTTAATTTGAGTTGAGATGTGATTTTATGCGAGAATTTTTTAGTGTAGCAAAAAAGTTAGACGCAATTATTTTTTAAAGCTTTTACTGTAACAAAACTCGAATTCTAAACTCAAATCGATAAAATAAACGAGACTTTAAAATAAACAAGACTCTAAACTCAAATCGAATTCTAAACTCAAAACTCAAATTCCATACCACCTTTTAAGGGTGCGTTCTTTTCAATAGTTTGAAATTCAAGATTGGAGTTAAAAAAGTGAGTTTAATTGGAATTGAGTTTGAAATTTGAGTTGTGTGTTCACTTGAATAGTTTGTGAATGTTAAACTTGAGTTTTGTGTTCACTTTTGAAAAAAACATAACTCCAATTTTAGCAAGTATTGACATGGATTTTTTTAAAGAGAAACCATAAACACATACATTCATAGATAATAATAAAAACGTCCATAAATTTAGCATTACAAACTCATATTAATAAGGTCGTTGAAATTGCGAAACAAATATATGTAACTACCGATTGCGATATGCTTCTAATTAATGCCCCCCACATGCTAGCAGCCATCTCGTCCTTCAAAATATTCATTTCTCTACGATTTGCGGAGTTGTGATTTTGTTCCGTTGCCCGATCAGGATTGTGATTCTGATTAACATCTTGATCCGCATTCTCTGGATCAATATCAACAACTGGTACTCCGTCTCGTGTGTACTGGTTTAGTAGCTCATCGTTATGGTTGTACATATATATGAAATTGTGAAGCACGGCACAAGCAACAGGAATTTGTATCTGTTTCTCTATTGGGTAATTATTTATGCACTTTAGTATGCGGAACCGTGCTTTCCAAACACCGAAAGTGCGCTCAATAGAATTTCTTAGGGACGAATGCGTATAATTAAACAACTCACGCTGAGTTCGAGGACGGCCACGTCTTGCCCTATACTCTTGAAGGTGATATGTGCTCCCCCGGTACGGCGCTAAGAAACAATTGGTATTCGCATAGGTAGAGTCTACAAGGTAGTATTTCCCTATATTAATTTTTACAAATCAATAATTAAGTACGGACAACCAACCGACAATATTGCTTCTATATCGAATGTATAGCAAGGATTATTGTTCACATACCTGGCGGTGGATTTGGGAAATTTTTATCTCTTGTACTTGTTGCATCCACAAGAATGCGCACATCATGGGCAGAGCCCTCCCATCCAGCTAAGATGTAAGTAAACTTCAGGTCAAATGTACATACCCCTAACACATTTTGGGAGTAAAAACCCTTCCTATTCCGCCATACTTCGGGGTTACCAGGTGGTGGAACACAAGGGACGTGAGTCCCATCAAGAGCTCCAACGCAATTCTGTAACCAATTAACAACAACTATTATCAATTACGTCAAGTAATTCGATAAGATTATGACTCATTCATATTGAGATACCTGAAACCATGGCAAATACTTGCTTCCATGCGCCACAATGACTGGATCAATAATGTTATAATTTGGGGGTATTATGAAATCATGGCGCAGGTTAAATATTGCATCCAATACTACCTTGAAGTATTTGGAAATGGTGGATCCAAAATGCTGCCATTGGTCATGTGATTCCCTATTGCTTTGGCTTTGGGAGACAATATATAGGAAGATAAAAAGCTGTTCGTCCACTTTCATATTCCTAGTGGGTCTTAATAGTCCTCTACCTTCTAGTAGTGAACTAAGACACTTAAAATAGTCACTGCCCACCCTAATCTTATTCCGAATTATGTCATCGTGGCCATCAAGCAAGTAATCAACACGTACAATACCTGTCAACGCAGAGGTGTGCTTAGGTCGAGGTGGGGGTCTCTCCATGTATGCGTGGTAATACCAGAGGACAGCTGCGACGGCAGCTGCCTCATATTCATCATCCGAGTCGTCGCTCACTGTGCTGTTAGGCGACGCATTCGAATGCCCTCCATTCCACATTGTGACTTGTTTGCCAAATATATTATAATATAGGTCACCTGCACAACATAGTTAAGGTTGAAATTGTGCAATAACATTATGGCAAAGTATTTAAAAAGTCACTACCTGGGAGGTGCCCATTTCATAAGAAGTAAAGTTTTTAATACAAATTGCACCATGTGATCAGAACATAAATTGAAAGAAACAGCAAATCCAGCAACAGTTCCGAAGTACAACACAACTCAATAAAAATGAATACAACATAATCCTTAAAAAGCCTCATAATTAAGAACAACGACCATCACTATCTAAGCCTCATAATTAAAAAGCCTCATAAATAGATACTCCTCATTGCTTTCTCCACCAAAATGACCGGCGTTAGGGGGAAAACTAGGCATGTAATAGGGTGGTTGATATTGAAAGTTAGGGGGATGGGGAGTAACATTTGGGGTCATGTTTTGGGTTCATGGGTGTTGGGGCTGCACGTGGTGAGGGGGTTGAGAAAAACTGGGTACTTGTGGTTGGCCAAAGTTAGGAGGTTGTTGGCCATAGATAGGGGGTTGTTGGTAAAAGTTGGGTGTGGCCATGAAGTTTTGATACGGGGCTGCATGAAGTTGGAGGCCATGGATGGAGGGGGCATGGAGCATGGCTGGGTAGTTTGATTTGTTTTAGAGGTAATGGTCTTCGTCACGAAACATACCCTTTGCGTCTCTGTCATATCCACAAAAAAGTTATTGCATGTGCGGATACCACGCAATGGCCTCTAAAAAAGTTACACTAGAATCATCATCAAGATCCATTCCCTTCACAAGCTCTTGGCACTTCTGCAGAAGAGAAAGGGTCGTATGGCTCTGAGTAGCACTGGAACTGGTAGCTTTGCTACTATGCCTAGTTTCTATAGATGCCACAAGTCATCCAAGTAGTGCCTTAGCCTCTGGATCACCAACCGGACGTTTGTAACTGCGTGCAGATTTCTTTCCAATCCCCTTGGAGCTGGACGCAACATTCAAGCCCTTCCTGGCAGTGTTCAACCCGGCTCGCATCGTAGTGACAAAATCATCGTGGTAGGGTTTTCCAAACCCCTCGCACGAGCCCTATTTGCCTGGGTATTGCCAAAGGCCTCGCAGTATAGGTCAAAGTTTTTTAGGGGCTGCTTCTTTGCAGTATTGGCCCACTTCTTGTTCTGTGTGACAAAGCATAACGACATAAGTAAGGTTATGTTTAACACATGTCTTAAATTATGCTAAATACTGAAAAAATTGAAATTGAACCATAACACTTTACCTTAGCAAAATCATCCCAATACTCGTCAGTACATGTCATAGCGCCTGTTACAGGATCCCAACCAAGGCATGTGCTTGTGCGTAGTATAACCTCCTTATCAAACTTGCCTTTTAGACGCACTCTCATCTGTTGAACCTTGGTCGCCGTAACTGGGTCCGTAAAATGTTTTTGTAGTTCAGTAGCCCAATCTTCCTAATTTTTTTGGGTTGGTTTTCTACCGTGGTAATTACGGTTATACTCTGTGAGGCGGTGCAACAACTCCTCCTTCTGCTTTTGATTCCAATGAAGAGTCGTTTCCTCATCCTTTCCCCCTCTCGGCATCTACAATTGCAGCTATCAGCTGAATTGTGACATTCTTTTAAATAGCCAGTGTTACAACTTAGGCACATGCTCTCTTGTACTATGATCTTCCTATTTAGTTATTTGTTCGTCTTCAAATGTACTATGTGATCCGAGTCAAGAATGTGAATCTGCCTAGTCTATTCTAGGCACTAACATGAATACTTAAGTTACCAACGCTTACTTCAACCTGATGTAAAAACAGAGGTTCTAAAAACGACAGCAAGACATAAGGGGAGGGGGTCCAAAACGACAGCAAGAAAATGATAATCCCTTACTCAGTCAAGTGTATGTTAGGAGGAATAAACGGGTCTAGACTGGAAAAGTTTGTCTTTAGAAGTACGGTAGTAGTGCCTTAATTAGAAGTATTAGTATTACTTAGCTTACGGGGGAAGTTTGTTTGTTAGAGGGAAATTGTATAGAAGGGGGAAGAGGAGGGAAAGCGGTTATCGGGAAATTAACAGAAAGTTGAACAAGTATTGGAACAATTCCAAGCAAGGGAGGAAGGAGACCCTCCAAGATCTGCCAATCAGTGTATAACGATTGTTGTCAATATAATCCTTCTTTGATTCTTTCTTTCATTCTTACGATCCTACTATTAGTTCTCTATAGTTTTGTTTTCAAACAATCCATACCTTATCAGCAAACAGGTCAAAAAGATACTTCTGTACGACATTAGGGATTAATCTGGAAACAAGTCCTGCCCTACCCTACTCCATGCCGTTTGAGCTACTGGTCATGCCAATTATGAATGACAAGACGAAAATAAAAGCAAACCCATTCAAAAATATAAGCAAATAAAAATAAATATAACCTAAAAGTGGAAAAAAAAAAAAAAAAACCAAACGAGAACTTGATTTAAAATGTGCATGAACATCAATTTTTCTTTGCTTTGAACTTCTGACACCAATGTCCTAATTTGCTAACATATTCTCTTTCTAGGTTTGCAGACTTTAACTGCTGTGGAGCCGAGCGGCTAGTGTGGCTGAACTTACTTGTATCAATTTCACTCTTTGGTTTTGCTTGTTTTCTCTTAACATCATTGCATACGCCATCATGAAAGGAACATATACTGTTTTCTAATGGGGTTAGACAGAAAATACAACAATGAAAGTTACTGCAGTCTTATCTCTTTTTGCTTTTTTAAAGAATGTTTTCAAGCACTTCCTAGTGAAAAGCTTCATTAATCTTACTTTATCTAACAAATTTGTTTCTTTCTTCCAAAAATTTTATAGTGGTCGGTGGAGATTAATGGAGAAAACAAGGATAAGATAAGGCTACTAAATTCAGGTGGGTATTTTTTTATTATTGTTGTTTAATTTTCCGAAAACATTTATCTTTCCATAACAAATCTGTTTTTCCACCGTAGTTTTTTTTTCCTATATTTACTTCTAATAACTGTGATCTAAGTGGAAGCTTAAAATGCAAGCATCCTATTACGTCTTCAATTCACACAATATTAGATGTTAGGAAGACAACAGACTTAAGCTTCTTATCTTCTTCAAAGAAAATAATAAAAATGACCACTAATATTTAGGACCTATGTATACACAATAATGACCTACTCTCTGATACACAACAACAACCGCCACCCAAATAGAACATTATACACACATACACATACACAAAAAATTAAATTATAAAATATCTAAAACAAAACAAAATTAATGAACATGAACATGAAAGGTGCAGCCAAATGAGTTATTGAAATCTTAAGATACAAATGTATGTATGTACTTATCAGCTGTCGTCAAATGTTTTTTATATGATTGGTTTGAAAATACCAAACTTCTTTTAGCACCTCATCTCATGATAAGGCCATGAACCTTATGGCTACACAAACATGTGGTACGCATTTTATTGAAGAACTTTCACATTGTAAGGGCAAAAAGCTTGCATACGTACTCAAGTCAAAGACACACACACACATATCATGGAGATATCTATCTTTGACAAAGACACACACACAAATTTCAGTCTCCAAAAGGACAAAGAGCACAAGTTCATACATGTCTAACTGAGAATTTCCACAACCGAACGTTGGAGAATAAAAGTTTAATGAAAGATGTTGGAAATAACCATATCAAAATCACTCAAAAATCTTATGTAGAAAGCACGACATAGAGGCAAGAAATCCAGAGAGTCAAAAAAACACTTTCATCGTACTTGTCAACACAACCAATATCGAAAGCCCTTTTATCTCTCCAACACACCTAATGGTTGATTCCACAACTAAACTAGCTTCAAACCATGTTTTATCTCATAATCTATTCTGATTGTCCTATATGAAAATTCATAGTAATAAGTGGGAGAGTGTTTACCGTGTTTGATCCTGTAGATGAGAGCGGATGCTCTGCTTCGATTACCCCCAAACGCGAGTGCGACAGAGCCGTTAAAGAAGTTCTCCGACGGCAACGATAACGGAAACAATGGCACCGGGGACTACAGCTACGCACTCAAAAATGACGTGCCACTCTACATCGACTCAATATTACGGCCAATTGAAGATGCCGCTTCACTCTCTTCTTTCCAATTGTCTCCGTTTTGAAAATTGAAGAAGACAGGGAACACGAAGGAATGGATCTAGGGTTTGCTATTTGTTATAGAATCAGGAAAGGGGTGGTCTTTTGAGGGATTTATGGCTGAACGAAGAGAGAAAATCTCAAGCACCCTCGATTGGCACAAACCCAGCGAGTCAAAACTGGCATCTGCAACTGCTGGATTCTCACCTTTCTCAGAGATTCCGAATGTAGCAGATGGGAGATGGTGAGAGAAGAGAAGCAAATTTTCCTAGCCAAGCAGTAATGAGCTCTGGAAACGAAGGATGGGCCTCTCGTAAGCCAAGCAGTAACCAGCACAAAGGAGGAATCATACTGTACGTGCATGTGAAAAGCCTGGTATGTAGAGAATATGAACTGTAATAGTCAGATTCGAGTTATTAAAATTCGAGGAGGTAACTGATGTTTCATAACTCCAACTCTAACTCGAGTATTGATTTTGAGTTTGGATTACCGAATAGTTAACTAGACTCAAAACTCAAATTAAATTAGGTTAACTCAAATTTAATAACCCAAACGAACGCACCTTAAATAAACACTCTATATCTAAAACTCACTACTAAAGAAAAACCCATTTTTTGGGGGGAGCGGAAAAGTTTCGTCAGTTTCTCTCCCCCCGCAATTCATAAAAAAAACTTTTTATTCTAGTGGAGAATATGATTTGGTGTGCTCAGTTTCACTGTGATCGCCACATGTTAGTGTATTAGCGAGATTAGTTAGGAGAATCTGCTCGGACCGCTCATAGAGCGTGAGCAAATTGCTCACCACGTGTCAGTCTACAAATAGGCAAAGAAAAGCAAAACTGTGGAACGCGTCGCACTGAAAGACACGTGGAAAGAAGGTGGCCGGCGGCGCTGACACATGGCACACGTTCGTTGGCTGAAGCGAGTTAGTGGTAGGCCTCACCTGACGCGGACACCTCCCGCGTCTGCACCTTCAGCGCGCCACTGTGGGGGCGTGCACCGCACATGTTAATCTGAACCGTACATTGTTTTGATCCAACGGCCACTAAAAAGTCCAGTTTTATTTTTTAATTATTTTAATTTATTATATTTGTTTATAAATTTTGAGCTTATTTATGGTCCAATTTTATCCATTTCATCACTATTTCACCCAAATTTCTAAAAAAATCAATCCAACTTTATAAAAAAATGAAACAGAAAATAAAAAAAATAATTAGCCATTATAAAAAAAAGTCAGCAAAAAATATCAACATGAAATGAAAAAAAGACAAAATAATTATTCAAAAAAAGATCAAAATAAAAATCGTCATAGTAAAGAATATTCAACATTATATCCATACAACTTTTTAAAATAGTCATTTAACTAATAGAAAAGGTGAAAATTATAGTTTTTTTTATAAATTTTAAAATAATAATAGTTTATAATTTAGGATATAAGGTGTGGGGTGTGTGGAGAGAGATAAAAATAGAATAATTAGTTTTTTTGAATTAAATCTAATTACATAATTAAATATGTCATAATTGTCTTTTTTTTTTGTTATTGTATGTGAGAGTCTTTTTATCTCAGAAAATTTAAAATAAATAGAATGTGTAGAGTAAAACGAGGTGTGTGAATATAACCACCTTAAAAAAACTTGGCATTTTATTTTTGTTAATAGGCATTAACGATGTCAAACTTCAAAATCAAATTATCAACAGTAACTATATCAAATTAGATTACTAATAATTTTGAACTCTTGTTTCGGTTTTTCTTTTGGCTCTATATTTCTTGCCTCTCAAATTTTTTCCACATATGTCAAGCGTGGTTCCTACTGGGGCCTACTATTCGTGTTAAATAGATTGTGTTATGTCAACTCATTTATAATAGCAAAACAACATCAAAGCTGAATTAGTGGTGGAATTTTGGGCCGGCGGGCAGGCCCGTTGCCCAACATTTTCGGGCTTGGCGGGTAGGCCCAAATGCCGGCCCGTCCAAAGTGGTAAATTTGGGCTCGGGCTTGGGCAGTCTGAATTTGAGCAGCACGCCGGAGCCCGCCGCCGTGTAGTCGCCGTCAACTGCCGTCCGCCGGAATTTTTTTTGAATTTTTTCGGCCAAGCCCGATTTGCCCAAATGCCCGAACCGCTTGACTACCCGAATTACCTGAAAAATGTCAAAATTCTGACCGTTGGTGCCAGACCCGAAAATAAGCCTGAAAATCCAAATTTTACCCGAATGCCCGACATGTCCGAGCTGCCCAAATGCCTGAAAACCCGTCCAACGGCTAGTTTTTTTACCGTTATCGCCTGAACCTGACTTGCCGATTTCTAAAGTTGCCCGTTGCACCCTGAATTTTTTGAAAAAAAATCAATTTTTTAACCCAAAAATTTCCCTATAAATACCCCTCATCCCCCACACATTTTTGTCACTCAAACTCTCTCAATCCCTCTCAATTTCATTCAATCTCTCTCAATTTCTCTCAATCTCTCAAATCTCTATAACAATTTTTCCAAAAACTATCACATTATCCTAAAGCTCTCTCTCTCATATTGCTCTTATTTTTTTATAATGGATACTTTTGGTTACAGTGGTATTCCCGTTGACGCCCAACACAACGTGGAAGAAGGACAATTTCTCACTAATGAATTTGTTACGCAGGAATCTACTAATACGAGCCCTAATGGACGTACTAGAGGTCGTGGTCACAATGGTGGTGGGCATGGAGAAGCAACAAGTGCCAGTGCGACTGTGTCTACAAGTGTTGCAACCTCTAGGAGGAAATACAAGCGCACCTCGACAGTTTGGGATCACTTCGACATAATTGAGGAGATCAACAATGAAGGTAACACTAAACATATAGCTCAATGTAAATATTGTTTATCTAAATTATAAGGTGACACTATTCACGCCACCACACACTTGAGAAGACACTCCGAAAAGTGTCTTCAAAAGCTTAGCCAATCTGGTGGATCCGAACTTCGCCAAACACAATTATCTTTTGATCGCGTAACTGGTGGTCTAACCACTTAGAAATACAATCTGCAAGTAGATCGTATGAAAGTTGCACAAATGATAGCTACTTTAGATCAACCACTTAGTTTTGTAGAGCATCCTAATTGGCAATGATATATTAAGGTTGTATATAATCCTAATGTACAGTTCACTTCAAAAACTACTCTTAGTAAAGATTTATTAAAATTATTTAAAAAAGAAAAAGAAGCATTAATAAACCTTTTACACTCAACTAGCGGGTGCGTTGCGTTAACGGCAGATATTTGGTCTACCGTTGTCAATAAAGATTATTTAGCTGTAACCAGACATTACTTTAAAGGATTTGATTTAGATAAGAGAATATTAGGTTTTAAATGTGTTCTAGGATCACATAGCGCGGATTTAATATATAATACAATTTTAAATGTAATTGATGAATTTAGATTAAGAGATAAAGTAATGGCTATAACATTAGATAATGCTAGTGCCAATATAAAAGCAATTGAGTTCTTTGAAAATGACTTAAGTTTATTCGGTGACGGCACTATTTTCCACCAATGTTGTGCATGTCACGTAATTAATTTAATTGTTAAATCCGGTTTAAAAGAAATGGGTAATCACATTAAAAGAATTAGAGATAGTCTTGCATGGATTCAAGGTAGTAACTAAAGACAAGAAGATTGGTTTAGGTTCTTACAAACATTAAATATACCTCCTAGAACATTAGCATTAGATATGCCTATAAGATGGAACTCAATTTACATAATGTTTCAGCAATGCATCCCCTATAAGGATGCCATAACAAACTATATGTCTGCAAAAATAGGAGTATGACATATAGACGCATATGATTGGTAAATTGCTGAAGTTTTGTATCAATTTTTATGTAGGTTTCATGAAGTGACTCTAAAACTTAGTGGAACATATTACCCAACATCACCTTTAGCTTTAGGAGAACTTTTACGAATTAGTATTTTATTTAGCGAATATAGGGAGGACCCAATCTTAGCAATTTCTATCCATTCTATGGAAAAAAAAATTGATAAAATATTAGTTTAAGTTGCCTTTGTTATATGGTTTAGGTACTATTTTTGATCCTAGATTAAAATTAGAAGGTTTAGAAAGTGGTTTAGAAAATTTAGGTGAATTTGTAGGCATCAATTGTTCGGACCAATATCCAATAATAAAGGAAAAAAAATATTCGATCTATAGTAAATATGAGATTAGGTTTATAGTACCTCCTAGAGTACAGGAACCGCAACAACAAGACGAAAACCTGCATTCATTCTTGAATATTTTTGGGTTAAAGAAGAAGAAGAAGACAACTCAAACAGAAGCTGGGAGTGAATCTTCGTCAACAAGTGGTAGTGGCAGTAGCGGCGGCAACTTCAACGAGCTTATGGTATACCTCAGTAAAGGCTTAGTAGTCAACGGTATGGCAGAATCGTTTGACTTAGCTCAATGGTGGAGGGCACGGGCATTAACTTGGCCAATCCTAACTCGATTGGCAATGGATATATTTTCGATCACAGTCTCTACTATTTCATCCGAACAAGCCTTCAGTACGACAGGAAGAATACTTGAGGAACGCCGGAATGCATTGTAAAGGGATATTGTTGAAGCCTTGGTTTGCATTAAGGATTGGGATCGGGCCGATCAACGTCCGCAGGATACAATTTCGTCGGCAAGCCAAGAATGGATTGATGAATTTAATCGATTAACATTTAATTTTGAAGACGATCCTTCAACTTCAAATTAAATTGTAAATTTATAATTTGTAAATATGTATTTACTTTTGACATTGTATTTGTAATTGTATAACTTTGTAAGTTTGTAAAATTTGTAATTCGTCACAAAATGATTGCACTCTTTTTCCTTGCCAAGTTTTTATCCCAATTTGGTTTTTCTTGGTAAGATTTTTAACGAGGTAATCATAAATTACGAATTTAATATACATCATTAATATACATGATTAATTTATTCAATTGTGTTAATAATGTCTGTTGAATGTTGATTTTGATTTTTATATAATTTTAACACAAACTAACTTAATAATTATAAACATTAAAAAATATTACAAAGTATAAGCCAAATATAAGCCCGCGGCCCGTTCAAGGGCATTTTCGGGCTCCGGCAGGCGGCCCAAATTTTTTGGGCGGGTCGGGCTTAGGCTTGGGCAAAAACTCAGTATTTTTGAGCGGTCGCGGGCAGCCCGTCCAAAGTTCTAATACTAATCCGAATACAATCTATTTATCAAACTTGTCAAAAAAAGTCAACCCAAACACCACTAATTTATTAAACGTGTTAATCATATTAATCCCACAATTTATTTAAATTAATATATTAAATACATAATTAATATAATTATAAATTATTTAACATGATGATGACACATTTTAACAAATTTATTGTTTAAATTAAATTTTTCTCCATTATATAGGTTTTATATTATATCATATATAATTAAATTGTAAATGACACATATAACTAATTGTGTATGCTTGTGTCAATCTAAGTTAGACAAATTAAAGAGAACACGACTTGTTTATTAATTGTGTTAATCGGTCAATTTTTTAAAACTCATTTAGTTTACATGTTTAAGTTATTGATTTTGATTTATTGACAGCAATTTTTGAATTCAAATTTCTTGTGAAAAAAACGCTGTAACAAAATTAAAATAATGACATTAATATACTTACTAAATAGGTCCTTATTGACCGAAACCCATTTATAGTAGCTTGTTTCGCATCATGTTACATTTCGAAAATATAGGGACAATTAAAAAGAAAAAATATTTGTTGGTAATCTAAGTCCAAATTATTTATTTAAAAAAAATAATTTGTACTTGTTCCAAAATATTTTGTGGTACAAATTATTTAAGTACAAATTAGTCCTAAATTGTCTTCTTCACGCATAGAACACCAATCAAGCTAACACAAAGCATATTACGTATGGGAAGAGAATGACAAGTTCGAGATGGAGAGTATAAGGACACTGAACCACCACAGCCATACCAAAACAGCGCTCAGAAAAAGCTTCACTCCCGTCATCAATGGCTTCCTCTTTCCGCTAACCTTAACAATCCCGAACAAACCAAAACTATTCTCTTCCCTGCGTCTCTCGGTGGGGTCCTCTTTGTCCGGACAAAACAGTTCCACAGAGCACACGACCCTTCTCGTGGAGACATTCCATGAGCACCGCAAGTTCAAGACTTTGCTCAAGAGGCTAAGCAAGAATGATTCGTGCCCTATGAGATTGCTCAGAGAGGATGGGGATTGGTGTAAAGAGCATTTCTGGGCTGTCGTTAGATTCCTCAGACATGGTTCGAGAACCAAGGAGATTGTTCAGGTGCTTTTCTTGGTTTTTGCGCTCTATCTGTTTGTTTTATGTTCTCTGAGATTCTAATAGTACTAAACTTCACAATTTGGTTATTGGGTTTGGGGTTATATAGATGGTCTTGAATTCCGATGTAAACTTAACTTCATTTGACTAACTAGAAAATGCAGGAAATCGATGTTGAACACAAGACTAGGATAGTAAAGATATTTTTATTAAATTAAAAACACTTGTACATCAAGACCTTATATTGCACTCAAAAAAACAACACTCAAAATATTAAAAAAAAAAAAAAAAAAAAAAAAAACCTGCAAATACTACTGGAACTTTTCTCAAGCACTCTCTCACTACACTATCACACACACCACTCACTAATTATTTTTCTTCAAATTTGCCGTGCCTTGGGTGAAGCCAAAGTGCCTATTTATAGTTGAAATGAGCCATTGAATAAATGACACTTGGAGAGCTTCTAAAATGCTTAGGCAAGTTCCTAGAAGTTTCTCTGCGTGCACAACACGCTTCAAAACTTAATGAAAAAATGGAGAATTTACCATTGAGAGTGCATGAGTATGGACTTTTACTCTTTATTCTTGATGAATACCCTTTTATTAGTGTAATTATTTGACTAAAAAGGTTATGAATCAAGAGTAAGATAAAAATCCTGACTCATGCACTTTCAAGAGGTATTTGTCAAGATTACCCAAACTTAATCACTAACGCTAAGGCTTTATATTGGACTTGGGCTTGAATTGGGCCAGCAACTCTAGGCCGGTATTGATTTTCAATCGAATTATGGTCGTACATTTTTTTTGTTTCCTTTGGTTATTGAGATGTTCCTCGGAAATCGAATTTGGTTATTGGGTTTGGTTTGGAGTTATCTGTTTGTGTTATGTTCTCTGAGATTATAATATTACTGAACTTCACAATTTGGATACTGGATTTGGGGTTGTAGATGATATATCTTGTTTTGAATTCCGTTGGAAACTTAACTTCCATTTGGCTGACTAGAAAAGGCAGGAAATCAAATTATGATATTACCTTTTTTTATGGCACTAGTAAAAGAATGGTATTTCAAGCATTGTACTGGGTTTTGTTGTTTTCTTTTGTGCCATTAAACCATTGTTTTTATGAGCCCTAAAAAAAGGAATTTAGATTGGGAAGTTAAATATAATTAATGTTTAGGAGTCTAAATTGCTAAAGGGCTTAGGGTCTTTACGAAATAATTGATATTCTGCTTTTGCTCAATATCGAGTTGCATGATAATGGTTTGTGAAGTGTTTAAATTTAGTTGAAATTGAAGGGCTTTTTAACTTGTGAACAGGTGTTTGATCTGTGGAAGAATATTGAGAAATCACGAATTAATGAATTGAATTACTGCAAGATAATTAAAATGCTAGGTGAAGAGGGCCTGATGGAAGAAGCAGTGTTGTCATTTGAAGAAATGAAGAGCTGCGGTCTTAGTCCTACTCTTGAGGTCTACAATTCAATGATTCATGGGTTTTCTCAGAAAGGGGATTTTGATGATGCTTTAGTTTACCTTAATGAGATGAGAGAACAGAATGTGGTACCAGAAACTGATACTTATGAAGGGCTTATTGAAGCTTATGCAAAATACGAGATGTATGATGAGATAGGACTGTGCTTAAAGAAGATGAAATTGAATGGCTGCCCACCCGACCACATTACTTATAATTTGCTCATGAGGAAGTTTTCAAAAGGTGGATTGCTCAAAAGAATGGAGAGTGTATACCACACCATGATTTCGAAGAGAATGTATTTGCAATCGTCCACTTTGGTGGCGATGCTTGAGACTTATGCAAGATTTGGGATCTTGGACAAGATGGAGAAATTTTACATGAGAACTTTGAAAACGAAAACCCCTTTAGGTGAGGATTTGATCAGGAAACTGGCTGAGGTATATATTGACAATTACTTGTTCTCCAGATTAGAGACCTTAGGAGTTGACCTGTCTACAACATTTGGTGAGACCGACCTTCTATGGTGTCTGCGTCTTCTTTCGCATGCTTTTCTTTTTAGTCGAAAAGGTATGGATTTCGTTATTCAAGAAATGGAAAGAGCACACATCCCGTGGAATGTTACGTTTGCAAATATTATCTTGTTAACTCACTTGAAGATGAAAGATTTCACGCACTTGAGGATTTCTCTCTCCCAATTAACTCATTCTGTAGAACCGGATATTGTAACTGTTGGAATTCTGTTTGATGCAATTGGTATGGGTTTTGATGGGACTCGGACTCTAGAAACATGGAAAAGGATGGACTTCTTTTACAAAGCCGTGGAAATGAACACCGATCCTGTGGTTATTACCGCATTTGGAAAGGGGAATTTCCTTCAAAATTGTGAGCGGGCATACTCCTCTCTTGAGTCTGAAGTAAGGGAAACAAAGTCATGGACTTACAATAACCTCGTTGATTTGGTTTTTAAACACAAGGGAAGTGATTGCCAACAGGAGTCCAAACCAAGATATAAAAAAGGTATATGCTAGCTTGTTGAGAACTTTTGTATTCAAATTGTCAACACTCTTCCCTGTTCCTGGAAGTGCTACTTCTTTTGTATGAATTACTCATCTGGTCTCATCATGGTTAGATTTAAACTACAAATCATTACGTGCTTCAGGCACCCTTTAGACTGATTTTTCCTGCTGGTATTGTATGTCGAGGAAATCCCGTCTTTGCAACTAACATTTCAATTTGGTTCAGCA
>NW_010365950.1:605718-628327 GCF_000414095.1 Morus notabilis
TAACTTGTGGTATTTGTAGAGATTGAGCAAAGCCCTAATCAACAAGAGCTTATCATTGCGTTGCGATGATACTGAAAACCTGTATAAGGGTTACAAAAGTATGTTTCATTTTTACTTGCATAACATGGGAGGCATGCTCTTCTGTTGATAAGATCAACGACGAAAAAAAGAAAACAGGTATTACTAGTTCATCCGAGAAGTGTTAGTCGTGTAAAAGAAATTATTTGCCCTTTTTTTTTTTTTACGGTAAATAGAATTCTCTTTCTCGTCACATTATGTTTTGTTGATGTGTTCCTTCCATTATACGAATTTTAGCTCTCTTGCTTAACATTAATATTACTATCCTTTTGCAACATCAGAAAAAGCTGAACAGATTGGTATGAAAAGGCCAAAGAAGCACAAAGCATTGGAATGAAGTGATTGAGCAAAAATCTTTTACATAATTACGAAGAGAGAATACGTTTGGTTGGAGGATTCAAACTATAATTTGAATCATGGTTCATAGTTCACTAAAATGTTTTTAATCACATGATTTTAATCTATGAACCAAACGTCTCTTTAAGTTTCGTTAGATGCCCCCAAAGCTAACGAAACATTTCTTTCAAAGCTGATAAAAAATAAAAATAAAAAAACATTTCTTTCAAAGGTTTTTCCCCCCCTTTTTTTCCTTCTTGCTTTATGCTTCTAACAATTCTTTTGGGTTTTTTAAGTAATCTCTTCTCATACATATCCTTTCTAAATTTTTTTAAACCCTATTCATCCACTGACGAAATGTCTCTCAAACATTTTTTTCTTTCTTTTTTTTATTTTACTTTCCTTCTTTTTTCTCTCCAAGTTTTTTTTTTTTTCTTTTTATCTTTTTGCCATACTATATATTCTTCTTTTTTTCCCTCCAAAAAATGATCCTAATAATTAGGTTTTTCATTCTTATAGAATCTTGCGTGCAAATAGGATGGCAATGGGGCGGGGTGGACGGAGGAAGATTTCCTATCTCCATCCCCGCCTCCCTAAACTGTCCCCATCCCCACTCAAAGAGGGGCAGGGTCAAAGTCGGGAATTCTCTATTGGGGAAGCCTTTCTCATACCCGCCTCCTTCCCCATCATATATGATTAAGGGCGATAATACGGGTCACTACATGACAATACGAATCAAAATCAACACGAAAATTGCAGGTTAGGGTTGAGAAAAATAGGGTGCGGGTCGAAATCGGGTCGATCGATTTTGACACGAAAAAAACGGCACAATTTTCGGTTAGACTCATACAACCTGAAATTGACCCACAATTCAATTGCGTGTCAATTTCGGGTCCAACCTGATCTGAACTCGTAGTGACTCGTAGGAAAAAAATTAAAAATTAAAAATAAAAATATATATACTCACTTAAGTTTAACAAACCCTAAAACTATGCTGCTTGTTCCCTTTCTATCTGCCGCTGCTTTCTTCTCCTTGTGGTCTTGCCCAAATTTCCGCTTCTCCTTGCCTCTTCTCAGCTGTCACTTCGTTCCTCTTCTTGTTCGCCTTTGTTCTGCCATCTCTTGCCCTCCGTCTGCCTCTCTCCATCGAAATAGAGACAGTGACTTTTCGGATTTTTGCCATCTCTTGCCCTCCGTCCGACTCTTCTCAGCAGTCGCTTCTTTCTTCTTCTTGTCCGCCTCTATTCCACCCTCTTTTGCCCTCCGTCCGCCTCTCTCCATTGAATTTTGACCGGACAAGATAATTTGTGTTCTTCTCTTCTTTTCTTTTCTTTTTGATTTTCTTCTTGCTTCCATTACTATGGATTTGGTGCACTCACACATTGAAATATATGATTTTTCCGTTAAGACACTACCAATAACCATAGCTGATGGGATACGTCTTCTGACATGTTCAAGCTTGAGAATTTTTGCGTTACCGCTTCTTAAAGATGAAGCAGGGTCTAGTTGAAAAAACTGCAGAATGTCAAAAGGTGAAAGAATAAGTTCAAGAAAAACGTTAAGTGGATTACATGGAGGGATAAAGTTACCAATTAGAGATATAAGCTCTTCCATTTCAAGTTCTTTGTTGCAATCAAAAGAACCCCTTTTGAGTTCTTCATGTTCTGGTGCTTCAATATTAACTAATCTTTCAGTTGCTTCCTCCTCAGCAACGAAGGAGGTTGTAATACTGACTAGTGGGAAAATGGCTATTTTTGATGCTTGGTTGAAAATGGCTATTGAAATTCCCACTGCTGCTCGCTCGACTGGACCTATATATTGGATCTTTGATCAAATGTGGAGCCAAGTAGTATTAGGGAAAAATTACATTTGAATACCTTGTGTTGTAGATTGGTACCTTGTGTTTTTTTTGTTGGTTTCCAAAATGATTTCAGATGCGGAATCGTGTGAATAGCGGATTGCGTATAATAAAAAGTTTTATAAAATTTTTGAGATACTCTTTAGATTATATTAATTTATGCACGAATAAATTAATCACATTAATTTATTTACCAAGAATAGGATTAGGAATTACATCTAGCACCCGATTAGGATAATAACTTCTGTTCTTTGACTTCAAACGTTTCTCTCTCCATTGCTAGTTTAGAACACCCGAATTTTCCCGTCAATTCCTTGAATCTACAAAGAATGTGTGTGTGGGCACACTTAAAACAAAACAGGATTAGCAAGAACACTCAAGGTTTCCACGAATACTAACACATACACGACGTGAAATTTTTTGAGAAAGTTTTTCCTTCCCACTCTCTATAGAAAACCAACCCCTAACACTTAGTAGAGCAAAAATTGTCACCTCTAATTTTCTGCAATCTCCTATTTATAAAGTAGTAGTCAGACTCTAAAAAACAGTCTACACTTTGTCTCCAAGATAAAATTTCTTACTTATCTCTCACTTCAAATTGAATTTGGAACGAAATTTCTTCTCCCTTATCTCTATATGGCCGGCCACCATAGGGATATCCCCTCCCTGTGGTAGGCGCATATCTAGAGGGGATTAGGGTAAGATTCTGCATTTATCTAACAGTCTAAATTTGACTCAAATTTAAATTCCAATTTAAGTCAAACTCAAATTAATTTGAATTCTAAATTGAACAACTTATCAAATAAGTTAAGTGAATAATTTCATATAGGTTTACGTTCACACTATGTGAATATCTTCACATGTGTGTTCCAAAATTCAAATTTAAATTTAAATAATCACATTATTTAAATAATAATTAATTCTCAATTAATTATCCTTTAATATTTAATTTTAAAATTTCGTAATTCTAAAATTCTCATTTTTCCCTTTTAGTGTCTTGTAGAATTGCAAGGACGACGCGGGGGCTCATGGACCTATAATTCTGAGCTCTAATAAAATTAATAATTAATTAAACACTTAATTAATTAATTAATTAATTAATTCTATTAATTCCAATAGTTACTTTACTATAAACTAGATATAAAATTACTTCTAAACTGTGAAGTGTCCATTTGATATAGTCACTGCATAATTAATTAATTAATTAATTAATTCTATTAATTCCAATAGTTACTTTACTATAAACTAGATATAAAATTACTTCTAAACTGTGAAGTGTCCATTTGATATAGTCACTGCATATAGATCAATCATCCATAAATAATTCATAATTAGAGCTAAGTGAAATCCGTTAACCTCTCTAATTATATCTTTATCCTTGAGTACTATTGATTCTCTAATAGACAATGATTCATAAAACAAATTCATGAATCAGAGTTCCCACTGGTACAAGTACCGAATCAACTCTCAAGAGAATTATTTATCTGCTTCTTTCTAAAAAATGAATGGATTTCATCTCGTATAATAACATTCCCAACTATCTACTTCATCATGTCTCCAAAATATAAGGAATAGGAATCAGGATCTCAGAATCCGTACCGAGTAAATCAAAAGACATAAATCCATATATAAGGATTTGTTAAGAACTCAAGATTAAGATCGTTCCATATATGACCATCTATAGACTCAATTATAATTTTTATACTTAATGAAAGTTATCAGAAATTCATATTGTATTTGTGGCTCTATTCCACATAATCTCATTATGAGAAATACTCTTATTTAATATCTCGTCATATTAACATTACCTCTAGTGGACATTGAAAGATCCACGAGTGCTTCGATTGCAATTTCCCTTCATTAAACTTCGAAGGCCTATTTCTGCAGATTTCTAGCCATCTCTTCTTCGAAGATATTCCCCAGAGCAAACTCGGCATGCCAACCTTGCTCTAGACGACTCCATCACCTAATGGATAAAGTTTTCTAATGTTTAGCTCTAAAAGAGACACTGTATTATTTCTATTTTCAGGAACTCGATGACGACACTAATGGAGAGCCCTCTGAAGTAGATCTTCAATGAATCTCCAAAAGCCCAACGATGAACATGCAGATTATGGGAATTACTCGCACGGATTATCTCGCTACACTACATAGCTCACGTGACCAACGGGGCTAATGTTGATACACACTTTTGTACCAGGCCCATTTAGGGTCCAAACCTAATCCTTTGCGTCCCGTGACGTAATTGGGCTCATTTCGTACCCAAGCCACTGTCGGAGAACTCCCATGGGTTGTGGTTTGGTGGGCCAAGTAGGCCATTCATCCTTAATTTGATCCAATTTGAAATCCACTTGGGGGTTTTTTCATAATTAATCAAATTAAGCATGAATTGGAGATGGAGAATTTAACCCAAAACGCCTTGCTTTCACGTGATCAGACCCCAAAGAGGAAAGTCTTCGGAACACTAAGATGAGTCAAATATGTTTGGGAATTGCAAGTATGAAGTCACTTCATGTTAGCGCATAATCTAGAACTTGGCCTCCAAGTGTTTCCATTTCTAAGGTGTCATTTTATCTCCTCCGACAAGGTAGCTGGGATTTTGCTCCAAATAGAATTGCATGTGAAATGCTCCATCAAAGCGCCGCCGAAGCAAATCCCCAGAAGCCTTTCATCCTATTTTCGATGAGTCTCTTTGTCAAATTCGTAAAGATAGCTGACACATTTCCTTCAAATAGAAATGCTCCGACAATGCGCCGTCAGTTTCCTCCATGATGAAATCTCCAAAACCTTCCCTTCCATTTCTAGTGTGTCTCTTTGTCAACTCCAGAAAGTCATCTCTCTTTCTTCTAAACAGAATTGCTTGTGCAATACTCCATCATAGCGCCGTTGATTTTCCTTCAGCGTGAATTCCCATAAGTCTCTATTCAAGTTTCGGCCGATCTCCTTTTCAACCTCCGAAAGGCCTCTAACAAACTTGATCCATCGGGATGGCATGTGTAGGCTTCCGTCAGAGCACGTCGTACAGACGACGAAGCAAGTTGTCAAGCACTTTCATTTTCTCCGATAAATACCCCCCTCATTCCCCTTATTTTAACACACCACTTCAGTTCAGAAGTTTTCTCTCTCTCACCATAAAATTCTCTCACTTTGAGTGCTCATTTTCTCTTTCTTCCTTTTGAATGCCTTCTTCAAGTCTTTTGCTACAAAGAATTGAAGCTTCATCAACTTCTTAGGGGCTGCCAAGTTTCTAAGTGTTGACAACCTTATAAACTCCCCAAGAACTCTCTTTGATCTTCTTCAGCCATCCTTTGAGAATCTATTTTAAGTTTCTCTACACTTTTTCGTAAATATTCAAGCCTTCATTCCTGCAGTCACACTTACTCACCATCAGATTAAGTGCTCCAAACAACGTCCTCATCTTCAGAACATCCCCTCACCAGAGCCTTATCCGCCTCGCCAACCATACTTTCACCCTCCATCAGCACTTTTGTAACACCTAATTTTCTAACCGACAACATTCCTAGAAATAAATGTTAGGAATTAACTTGAATAATATTATGGCATTATAATTAATTAATTCTAACATCACATTGAGTTATATTTTACAGGTGAACGCGATGAGGACTTGAGGTGCTAAGAACAAGTTCATGCCATTTTATAGAAATTATATATGTGTTCATTTTTTTTTATGATTTGATAAATGTATATATGTTCATGATAGGGTGTACTTCATGTTATAATGCATGGAATTAAGTGTCTTAGGAAAATTCTAAGTTTTTTCTTGATTTTTCTTTTTAGACAAAAGAACCATTTCCATGACGTTAATTTCCAGCTCTATTTTGGACCTTTAAAATTCTAAAATTATTCCATTAGTTTATACAAAGTTGTAGAGCCTTTCATAAGCTTTCCAACGCCTTCTCATTTGCACAAATCGGACATTGGAGTAAGAAGATGTGATCAGTATACCATCCGGATATCCAGCAGTCTCTGACCAGATTACTGCACGCGAACAAGAACGGAAATTCTAGAAGTTGACCTCACTCTTTTATTTGCCTTCCACACGATTTTACACCCTAATGACATCCATTCCTCCAGCTGTTAAGGGGTTATTTAATCACAGAATTAATCCCCAATTAATACCAAATTAATCTCTTTTAATTTTATATGATGTATGAGCCAATAAATATTTTCAAGCTCTTACTCTCTCTCTGCCCCTCTTTCTTCTTCTTTCTTCTTCTTTCTTCTTCTTTCTTTCACGTTCAAGAACACCACAATAGAAAGCCTCCATAATTAGCCATCAAGCTCACCTCTTAATCTTTCTTTTGAATTCTTCTAGCAATCAAGATAAAATAGGAAATCGTTAAGGTATGATTCCTCTTGTTATTTATTCTTTTAGGTTAGAATTCTTCAAGGGTACGGACTTGATTGTCAATGATGGCTTTTGTTTGAGAAAGAGGAGAGACGTATTTATGAGATGATGATGAGTGAGGCTGTACCATCAATATGAGTTCTATGATTCAAGGCTATTCAGTTTTTAATTTGATTCTATGATTTTGAGTGTAGGTTTCTTTTAGACTCTATGTTAGTGATAGTTATTATTTGATTATTTTGTTTTGTATCTTCCTAGAAAGCATGCTATAGGGGTTGACGATTTTGGTAATTGAGTTAATAATGGAATTATTGGTTCTTGTACAACCTAGAAACATGCTAGGATTTATTTATGATCATTTATATGATTGGGTCATGTGATTCTTTTGATCACCATTTTTGTAGGTGTAAGATGTATATATATATGCACGTATTTATATTTCTTTTAAGTATTAGAAACATGTTATAGGGCTGAATAATAAATGGATTGCTGTTTATACATGTTGAGGATGATAGTTTTTTTTTTATAGAATTTTTGGTGAATTTTTGTCCTAGTTTGAGTGCTGGAATTTTTTCAGGTTTCATGTTCTTATTTTAAAATAGTGTTTGAGGAAACAAACAAACTCCATTTTTAGTAAATTAGATACCATTGGCAAGCTCTAGATGTCTACTTTAATTTGAAATTAGTTTTAGAATATTTAGAGTTCTGTGTGAAATGTTATGAGTTATTAAAGGAGTAGTTTTTGTTAAGTTTTGTGTTTTGTGTAATTAATGGGTTTTTACGTCTTGATGTTAATGAATGATGAGAATGGTCTATTAGGCGTTATTTTAACATGATCAATATGTTTGATGAGTTGTTACGGCTTTTTAGTAATCTTATTTATGATTTATGGCATGAACGGTTGTAGAGGCGAGCACCCGAGGACCTCATTCGTCGCGTCACTATTGAGAAATTTAAAAAAGGTTAAGTAAGTACACTCTCACCTATAACATGAATTGAAAAATTGAGAAGTATATAATTTTGATGTTTAATTATGATGATGTTATGGCACATTTACTATTTCTCATATGATGACGTTTTGAAGAAAAATGTATATATGTATTTTTATACTTTTAAATGGCGTCAGACACCCTTGATGGCAACCGGTGAGCGGTCTTATTGTCATGGTTGGTATGAGATTTGCTACCCCATGCTTTTCGTGGCTGGTGCGCTATGATGGTACAACGTCGGGTCCAATATATGATGGATTTAAAGTTAAAATATGTTCAAAAATAATTATTATCATGATGATATTTATTGTTGATGAATAAAAATGTTCATTTACATTTGTGAGAATTAAGTGTCTTACTAAGCCCTTGCTTATATAAGTTATTTCATATTGCAGACAATCTAAAGGGTAAGATGTAGGCATGGAGAATCTTGGAGCGGATGCGAGCCATGCGTGATAGGAAAACTGGAGAAACGATCATGGAATGAAAGTGTTAAATTTTAAATAAAATTTTAATTTTTATTGTTTTGAAACTTTGGTTTATGGTGGTTTTGATTGAAGAATACTTTAGATTTATTTTAGTTTAGTTCACGGTATGAATTTTAACAATTTAGTTGAACCTAAAGATTTTTTTTTTCTTTGAGGTAGTTTCAAATTTTTAAAGTTATAATATGAAAAAAAAATTTCGAGGATTTCATTAAGTCATTCAAAGTAAAGTGTTTCAAGTTTAACTATTTTCCGCATTCTTTAAGAAGTATATGTTTGAAAGTTAAGATAATTATGACGATCCGTGAGGGGTCGTTACAGCTTTATCCACCAACGAAGCCTCATACTTAAAACATCTAAAGCAACCCGAAAACTGCTTGTGGAGCACTTCTCCATCAAAAGCCTTACCCACCTCTCGAGTCACTCCTCCATCAACTACTCAATCACTCCTCCCACCATTCTTCATCCGTGAAGTTTCGTATTTATATATTTTATGAGTTCTCTAACTTGTTTTGCTGGTGCATCTCGAATATTCAGCAACGAAGAGGGCCCTAGGATCCGATTCCTGCTGTTCTCTTCAGGGTTAACCGACCCCACCTCTCCGTTGGAGGTCATGACATTGTCATCAACTCCAAAGGCCCGTTAAGTACTTTGGCCACATTGGAATCGCCACGAACAAGTCAAAGATTTACACATGTGCACCCCTGACATGTCATACCTTCCAAATCTACCAGATGCTGATAGTAGTTATCCCAAAAGAAGATTATCATGTAAATAGGAAACTATAAATAGGGGGGTAGGAATTAAAAAATCCCTCGAAGTCTCAGTCTGAGCAAATTAGGGCATGTATTCTCCTCCATTCCAATAGTGAAACTATTCTCTCTCTACCCACAATAGACGTAGTTCTCGAATTGAAAGTGAACCACTATAAATTTCTATGTTTTTCTATTTTGATTCTCATTATTTGCATTAATTACATTTATTATTTATTATTTTGGTGCATTAATTAATTAGCTGAAAGATTCGTGAATCTTGAGTTAACGAATTTTCATTGTCAACAACAATACTTATGAGAAGGATTTAAAATACAAGATTAAAAACAAAATTAAAAAATTTTATATCCAAGCAAGAATAGAAAAGAAAAGAAAAGAAAAAAAAAAAAAAAACCTAAGCTAGTAAATAATCAAGTGCAAAACTTATGACGGCCAATATCCCCTTTTCAATATATATAGTAGAATTGCACAATCCAAGAGTGCAACTTTCTTTTCGTAATGGAATAAATAAAAATTATAATTATATTTGATTTAAGTAAACAATAATCATTGAAAATTCAAGCCCATATGTTCTCCTTATTAACCCCATAAGTTTCCGAGATGAATTAATGGAATTTTATTGGATATATATTTTCCATTTTCCGGGACTGTATAAAATTCCTGTCCACGAGGACCACTCCAAATGCACAACTTATATTGAATGAAAAACGTAAGCTCTCTCATATTGATGAAGCTAACGCCTCATACTCCAATGTACCTTACGTTACTCTCTTCAACTAGTTTTTTTATCTCTCTAATCTTTTAAAAAATATATATTTTTTGATTAAAACATAACACTTAAACTGTAGAACTAAGTTTATCATGGAAAATGTATGTGCAAATGATGGCGAAGCAAGTCAATATTGTGAAGAAACGAGGCAAAGAGAAGAGTATATCTTGAAGAAACGAGGAAAAGAGAATAAGTAGCCATGACTTAAATTAGGCCGAATAACCCGAGTGTCCGAGCTGTATGTCGGTAATAGAGATCGATGCAGTCGACATACAGGCGCTTCAAGCTGGCATTGCAGGGTGATTCTCGTACGCAGTATTGCCGGAGACCTCAGTCATAACAGCTTATGGTAATGTATCTTCCAGTAGAAAAGGATTATTCAGTAATATATTATGTGCTTTGCTCTCAACAAGTACTTTCTATTTTTTCTTTCTTGACAAAACATGGTATCCATTCCATATTAAGGAAAGGAAAAAAAAAAAAAAAGGGAGGAACGAATGGTGTGATTGTCACCTATTTTCAACTATTATATGTACACAATTGTGTGGCAAAGGTGTAATATATTTGTCCGACTTGCGAATAGATAATATGTTATTAGGCATATTGTTAGCAATGTAAGGGTTCTGTAAATGTCCGAGAAGGACATGGATCATGTTGGTTCGGGCTTCGGAGTGCTGTAGAAGATGTACATGTCCATGTAGCCTAGTCCGTGAGCGGAGATCTACAAACCTTGTGAACCAATTACCTTCATTTTCTTCATTTTTTTTTTGGAGGGTAAGACCTAGAAACTTCATTAAGGGCATTCGGTCAAAATCAAATAAAAATACCTGAGGGATGGGGCCATTTACAAGCCAATCGCGCTCTTTCGATGACGACATTGCAAACTTCACAAGTGAGTAGGGTGTCATATTTTCATTTCTAGCAATATGGTACGTAGAATTTGCCCACCACCCGCTGAAAACGAAATTAAGGTGAAAAGAGAAATATGAGAAACAATAGCACTAAGAAGAGAAATTGAATTTGAGCTTTATGGCACATATTGCGTTGAGAAAATCACTCTCAACCAAAGAAGGTTAATAAGACCAGCATCAATAGCAAAGGAGATCGCCTCTTTGATCTCTGATCGCCTCTAGTTTAGCTTCAATCGACTAGCAATTAGGCGCGGCGAAAGGGAGAAGCAGACCGGGGAAGCCTTAAATTTTGACTAGGCATCTAAAACTCGGTGATGAAACGCTGCGCTGCTTCCACCAAACTTGAGGCAAGCCTTCTTCTTAATTATTCTGGTGGATGAAAGAGTTTCTATCAGACTAGAGAGACCAAATATTTGCCACACAGATTCTTCAAGCAGCTCAATCTTTAGCCACGACTTCAAGGAAATTAAGAAGGAGATCCTTCACAGTTTAATTACTACTATTTTAATACATGAATATTGGCATTCTTGCATACCTGAAAGAGTTTAATATTCTTATGCACCACCTAATACAATACTATGTTATTCCTGAGAATCTAAGAGAAGATTCTTATATAATGATTGCTGTATTCAACCAAACGTCCTAATGCAAGTTTCTTGTGAACCATATTATTACCTTTTATCACTTTTCAAGTATCGTGACTGACGAGCTTATTGATTACTGCATACCAAACACTCCCTAAAGCTTCAAATGGTACACCAGAAAGGAGAACAAAGCCAGACGGGGTCAGCCCGAGGATCATTATCAAATTGGTTGCAATCTTTTTCTGTCCATGAGGATCCCATTACAGTGCCTTCTACTTCTACATCATAATCATTCTCAACAAGAGGAGGGTGTGAAAAATAGTTTCTAGTTGGGGTATTCATCGGTCGGTTGGTCGGTTTCTGATATGCTTCAATGCCACTTGGTTCTCAATTTTTTTTTTAACAGATAGCGGCATGTTCTGTTTATAGGTTTGAACAGAAAATTTGAATAAAAATGCAAAGTTTTTGTAAGAGAAAACGTTATAACAAAATAGCAAAAAGGTTTGAGTTGTGGTTAATACTCGTGAAACAGATGGGTTACTAGTTTCTAGACCATTGACATCTTCTCGAGGTTGGAGAGACGTTAGCCCCTTCACTTTCGCCAATATTGTATGAGATCTCTTGATATTACAGAAAAAATCTCCAACAAATTAAATACCAGCTCACTTAACTAAAATATTTGGACAAGTTTAGGAAAAGAAACTGGACTTTTCAGTTGTGACCTTCACTTGAAAGCCAAGCGGGAAAATACATATACTTCTGTCGTAACTAGTGCTCAAGTTATAAGTTTCGTAGAAAGCTAGAAAATTCTATTGAAAGTTGGTAAAGCCAGTTTAATGTCGGAAAAATAAATAAGGTGAGAGCTGAGAGTCCTGGAGCTGTATCTTAAAAAATATATATATAAATTTTTCCTGTTAAAAAAGTAGATCACAGATTCTTACTTTTGCTTGACATGTACATATTCTATATATCATAGTTTTGCTTGATTGTTCTTTTTCTGAATCAGTCTATATATACACAAGTTGACAAAGATTTCTTCTTTCCATCCATTTTAGTATTGTTATGCACAGGTTATTAAGCTTACTTGTTATCTTTTGATAACAAACCTCCGATTCTCATTAAAAAGATCAGTTTCTTGACTATTCTCTTGTGATATTTGTATAAAATTTTAATGGTTTCAAAATAAATTAAAAGACTTAGCAAGTTAGCAACAGATAAACAGAAATAGTAAGAATCAAGATGATTAGAGCACTAAAGCCAGACAACAATGACGCCCATGGTGGAGTTGTGTAATCTATTTCAAGCTGCCTTTCGTTTATTGCATGTATGTAGCCTTGTAGAGAGATCTAGAAACACATTCTTGGCGTAGATAATTGGTATGGGATGAGCAGTACAAAGCAAATTAGACGCCGTTGCACAACTCAAATAATGATGAAAACCTTGTGCTCATCTCCAGCCAAGTTTGCTCCGTTGCTAACACTAGAAAAGGTGGCTTTCAGGTTTCATCGCTTAGCAGCTTCGGTGAATCATCGGTAGACCAGTGAGCTATTACGCTTTCCTCAAAAGGGCTGCATTTTGGCGTCTGCTTCCAAGTATACTTCAAACGTGTTTCTACTATGTATGGAAATTAACTCATTCCATAACTCTCTTTACTGTGATTAATCTTTGTTTTGTAGTTGACATTTGGCTGAAAAATATAATTTTCTGAAATTGCAGTGCTATTTCTCTTTACTGTGATCTATGTAGTATCTTTGCCATTGATGATGTTGCACTTTCTTTTTCTGAGTTTTAATCAGATTAGACCATAGTATTTGAAGAATAACGGCGCCTTTGGCCGATTAATTATGACTCCAAATTATTTTGAGTTTGCAGAAATTTCAATGTCAATGTTATAAATTATACAAGCAACAGTTTCCCCTACACTAATGGTACATGTATGTAATTGCTACCCTATTTCCTACTATCCTTCTCTAACTAGGAATTGTGAATTCTAAGAACAAAATCTACTTAGAAAAACTGGGATATCAGGTGCTACTAAAAACGAGATCGCGTCACATAAACCAACGGGTATGAGTTAGTCTCCCCATCATCTCTTTCGAGTTATGAATTCGATCGCGCTACATTTGACTTGGAGACTGATGATGCAGATGATTGCAACCTGGAACCTGTAATTTGTAGAATAGGAGTGATTCACTGACTTTGTTACAGCTGAAAAGCAACGGATTAGTTAACAAAAAAAATAAATAAATAAATCAATTTAAAATATTTCATATTTCCGGCTGATCAAACCAAAAGAAAATAGAGAAATGATTAGGCTCCGTACTCAGCTAATTCGGTTAGCTGATTCCACGAGAATGGTTATTCATTTCAAGGAAGGCAAATCTTATACTATGGTATTAAAGGAAACAGTAGCTGAATGATTCTTAAGAACCAAGTTCCTTAGTATGCTTTGTTTTTGTTTGATTTCTACTTATCAGAATGTGAGTAACTGCAAGTAGTCTTCCAACAACAAAAGGGGTATAAAAGAGGTTGATCAAAACAAAGTATTTTGGTCTATCTGCTATTTGGAACAGCTGAAAATGGCTAAAAATTAACTGCTATGTGTACAAGATTTTATAAGCTTGTTTTTGTGCACTTGCTCTTTAAATTAGTCTGCCATGTCCGTCAGCATACTGAACCGACGACATTTAACCATAGTAAATGCTGTCATCAAATGCTGTCATTTCTTTAATATGATGCGATAGCGGTCTAATTACACGTAACTACTTAAGTTTTTGCGGTTACTTGTCCTTTGTTTGCTAAGATCATCATAGATTATTAATGTGTGCATTCCTATTATTAGCAAAATCTCTAGAAGACATGTATGTTAGATCCTTTTTACAACAAATTGCAGATTATATATGCGATAGTATGAGCCTTCAATTGTATCAGCTATACTAATTCTTATTGTGATCACAAGCTAGGACAACAATTTTCTGTTCTTTTGCTGCTGTTCATTAAATTCATGAACACACTAATTAGCTATTTCTTAGAGGTATATATGAGCATTTTCAAAAAAGGTCTAGAAAAGGATAACAGTTAAAGTTCAACATAAAAAATATCAGTCTATTGACCTGGGTTGGTAACCATTATTTATAACTGCATGCTATAATTATTAGCTCCTGAGATATTTGAAAAACTGTTGTTTCAGAAAGATTTTATGCCCATAATGTCAATAACATATGTGATTGTTTGTGTTAGTAAATACCAACTTAAAGTCTCTGCAATAGAATAATTTCCCTCTTACAGGAAGCAAAATAATTAATGGAACCGAGACCATACCGTTAGTTATGCATTTGTTTTTCATTTTTCTCTGGATCCATATTACAGGAGTTTGAACTGCAGCCACTGAACTTGAGATTCGCTATCCGTTCTTTTCCATTTAGCGTATCGATATCACCTTCACAATTGCCTGTGTGAAGCTTATAATTTAAGCAATCCTCCGTTAGCTCGGACTTCTCCATATCAGTCACCTCTTCAATTTCTTCAACCATGCGCTCATCGGGCTTGCTCAAACCACAATACAAATTTTTCATCTTTAACGGATCCTCGTATGTACAAGGCTTAGCGACAGATAATATATCAACAACTGATTTCTTCTTGTGCCTTCCCTTATGCCTTCTTCGCTTAACTCTCAGCCTCTTGGTCGAATTCATTGTCTCATTGCACTGATGATCATGGAGGAGCGATCCTGACATGGCAGCAGAAGGTTGATTTTTGGAAACTATGATACTAGAAGTAACATCAGAAATGAGGTGATTATCATTGTCTTCATGCTCACACGTATTGCTAGAAAGAGATAGATGGCGATCCTCTTTGGCGTCACCACAAATATTGGATACTGTTTCGTCAGCCTTGATCAAATTGCATTCCTCTTTCGAAATAGCCTCCTGGTCTACAGTGGTTTGATGAATTCTATGGACGGGACTAGCTATACTTTGTTTACTTTGTCGGGAACAATTCAAACGCCTAAGACCTCTAATAGATTCAATAGCTATATGGTGGGGTTCAAATGGTGGCAAGGCATCGTTGATACCGTGACTTAGACACATCTGCAAGTACTTTTCTGGAAATGGCCAGTTGTGGAAGAAATCTTTCTGACGATAAGCAAGAACATATTGTCTGCAATATATAACCAAAAAAAAAAAAAAGAAAAAAAGTAAAAAGTGAAACTCTCATTCATAAAATTAACATATCCTGAGATGCTTAGAAGAAGGAAATTGATGTGCAAAAACTTTGATAGTAAACAGAGAATAGAATAGTAATTTAGCTCATAGTCGCATACATAAGAACCAAAGTTCAAAGACAAAATCCTACCTATTATTCAAAAATAAATAGATAAGTAAACCTGATTTTTTTTATTTTTATTTTTTAAAAAAGTGGGCAAATTCAAATATAAAATTAGAATCATCCTTTTTATTTCGATGATTAAATTAAAATACAAATTTCAAGCTTTATCTTCTGCTTAGTTGAAAAATAATCTATGCTAAGCAAAATCCTTAAGTTTCTTTGACTCCTACAAATAATACTCCAAATTTGACTTTGAAACATATGAATAGAGCAAATGGAAACAGAAATCTACATCAGAGATTCATGAAAATAAGCAGTGCATAGGGAAAAATACAGATTACCACATAGAAAAAAGAAAAAAAAAATTAGCACCATTATCTTCTGTAAACAGAAATGATTACCTTATTGAGAATGATTTGAAATCTGGTTTCTGCAGAGATTGCAAAACCTCATGAAGATTTTGCTGCTGCTGAGACATTATTATATATAGAGAAGAAACAGCTCAATTACGTTTTGAGGAATCCAGCTAAATAGTTAATTATGATAACAATCACAAGGAAAACAACAAAACCCAGTTCGAAAAATACTTTCAGAGTATATGAAACATAAATGAAACAAAAATCACGAGCTATCAGATCCAATTGACCCGGAAGAATAGGCAAGAAAGTCGTTGCAAAGGAGCCTAAGAATAAATGGGAAACTGGGTTCAATTTAAGAAAACATTAACCTTTGCATAATGGGAAAATTTCGATAGAGAAAGCGGTGAATTGGGAAGAATAAAGGTAGGTTTTCGAAGAAAATAATAGCTCTGACAAAGAGAAAAAAAGAAAAAAAGGACGAGAAGATTTAGGATAGAATAGTAATGTGTTTGTGTGTTGGGAAAGTACAGAGCAGAATTTGTTTCGTAGAAAGAGGAATCTACATTGATGTGATTGAAAAAGAAAACAAAAAGAAGAGGGGAAATTCTCTTCTTCTTGTTTTGCGGAGAGAATAATAATAATATAACGAACAGAACTAGTTTTTGTTTTTACACGAGTTTGAGTTCGTTCTTGAGTTAGAAGAGACGAAGCTTCAAGGAAACAGTATAAAGAAAGAGAGAGAAAGTGGAAGTAACATTCACTTGTGGGGTTTTCTTTTCTGTTTTTTTTTTTTTTTTTTTTTTTTTTTTTTTTTTTTTTTTTTTTTTTTTTTTTGATAAGTTTCATTTAATTAAAACAAAATTTACTCAAATTAGTTGCAAGTGAGCACCACCTACGACAGAATTTGACCTCGAACATTGATTGGATCCACCAGTACAGAGATGAAACACAAGTGTCGAAATCCAATGGGGAAAGACCTACTAGGCACATAACGATCGAGTGCAACCAAAGCTCGGTAGATAGAACCACTACAATCGAGAGATTAACCCAGTTGACCGAGAACAAACCCCAAATAATGTGGACAAAAGCGACAAGACATATAACTAAATCTAGTCGGATAACATCACCCATAATATTATAAATGGGTGTGACACATTGACAAAGTTGGAAGACGGAAAAGCCAGCTTCACTCTTATAAAACTAACACAATTACAAAACAACATAAATCAACACCAAAAAGGCTAATGTATCGACGCCTTTATTACAAAATAATAAAAATAACGAAAAGAATAAATAGCCATAGAAAATAGGGAGGACTCAACGGCAACAAGTCAGCCATCGCCACAGAGTAGACAATCGAGTCTGAGAAGAGTCGCCACAAAAGGAGCATAATTGCCGATCACAAAACCAAATAAGGGGATCTTCGAAGGAAGTGTTGTACCATCGGGATCGACACTCCCATGCCACAAGCCCACCAGAAACGTCCTGCATCTCGCATAATCGGAAGCTCCAAAACTTCCATCTCTAGCAGCAAGCACCCTACACATTACGCCTCTAAAATTTGTCCACCACGACTACCACCATACTGCACCCATCAGCCGCAAGAACTATCCCCGAGACTCAGGGTACCATCACGAGGGCCGGGAGTCTGATGACCAGTCAGAGGCGGTGTCCAGACTCCAACCCTAAGAAGAAAACCAAAGAGAGAAACTCTAACTGCCTCAATGAACGTGAGAGAGAGGAAAAAGAAAAAGAAAAATAACTTTGGGTTATTTTTTTTTCCTTCTCATTTTATTATTTGTAGGTGAAATTATACATGAGTTTATTCAGAAACAGGGCAATTAAAAACTCTTTTTCTTCCTGTCAAAAAAAAAGTTTACTAATAATTTGGGACCAGCAAATAAAAATGAAGTGGGAAACTAGATGATCTACAAAGAGCAACTTCAATTTTTTGTTTTTTTTTGTTTTTTTTAAGTAGTTTTCTCGGATTTCCTATTATTTTGTTACTTTATGTGTTGGCGCTTTCCCCCCTTCCCCTTTAAGTTGCGTCGTTGTTTGTCGTTTTAACCGGTATTTTTGCAAGGAAAATCCAGTTCTTAAAGTTGTTTCTGGTTTTTGACGAGAAAAATTAACAAAGAACAATCGATAAACGTGAGTGGAAAAGCTATTTTTTTGCATTGTAATGAATCGAATTCATCTAATCAAGGACGGCAAGAAAGCTGATTTAGTTCTTAATAACATACCACCAAATCTCGATTATTGTGTTAATCCAAGTAAGCTTTAAATCTTACCACAGTTGTATAGAAGGTTTCTACTGCAAAGTTCTTAATACCCTTTTTCTTCAAGTTTATCTTTAAGTTAATGATGATTTTCTTTTCGGATTTGATGCAGTTTCTGAAAGCTTATGGGAATGTGTAGAGCCAAAAAGAAGACTTTAATACTCCTACAAAAGAATTTAAGAAGCTAACAACTAAACTCAACTAATTTCAAACAAAATGTTATCAAACCCCATTTAACTTCCTTATTTTGCATCAAATATTGTGTCAAACTAGACAGATTATAAATTTTGGACGTCACAGTTAGGCTCGATTCTGTTGAGAATTTCTTTATTTCCTGCACAAGTGTTGAGAATTTCTTGTTGGCAAGCATGATAGCAGTACTGCTTTAGCAGCTTCTCTCATTGATTTCTTTTGCTGCTGTTGAAAGATTTGAAAACATTTTGCTCCACATTCTCATAATATTAGCTCTGATATGGAGGTTGGATAACTTTCCTTTTGTTATAGATTGAAAAGTAGCACACACATTATATGATTCGCACTTTCTAGTTGTTCAATTTTTGGTTGAACATTTCTCTCCAGAAATTGGGTCGATTTTAGTTGTTCTATAATCACTTAAGAAGTTTTAAGAATGTTACTGGTGTTTGTTAAGATGTATAATATCCAAAAGAGAATTTTAAACTTTGATTAGTTGAGCAATTCTTGAAGGCCGTGTTGAAGCCAAAATGAAACCTAGCCTTAAGAAAGTGAAAACTTCCCTTTTTCCAACATTGATAAGTAAAATCTTGTTTTATAGCAGTTGGGTTTCCTTTTTATGTAGTAATCAAACCTGATTTTTGGTGGTGTTGTTGTTGTTGTTCTTATTCTTATTCTTTTTATTTTTTGCTCCGTTGTCTGTGCTTATCATGCATGGTTTTCTATCGTTGAGAAAGTTTCTTCATTATTTTTTCCCCTTCCTTTGGGTGCTTTGGATAGGAAACTGTGCAATAAATTATAGACCAAACAAAGTGACATGATTAGTTCTTTATAGGTGTGTTATTCTTCTTTGTTTAGATAAATAGATGTCACGAATCTTCGTTTATGTAGTTCTGATTTCATTGAAAAAGCCTGCTGATTTGCTCACTGACCACACTAGTGTTTGTTGAAGGCATGAAGGTTGGCAGAGACAGAATCTAAAACAACAAAAACCAAAAAACAAAAAACCTGAAATTATGAAGGTGAAGAGAAAACTAGTGTTAGCATTGCTACTTTTGCTGGTATGCAAAGAGAATTCGGCTCTTAAAACTGGTTTCGGAGTCTATTGGAGAATAATCAACAGAAAGAAAAATTGATAGCACGAGTGAGAAACCGTTCTTTGCTAGGAAAGTGACTGCAAAAATGACTTAAATGAATCTAAGAAAGACTGAAATAAGAGTGCTTAGTTCTTAATGACAGAGCTCTAGTATTGTGTTAATAATCCAAATTTAGGCCAAAACTAAAATGCCAATGCCATTACTCTTGGTGGATTTTCCCGAGAACCCCCGAGATCATGACATTTGTCAAGAACCGATCGGAAATAGGAAACCGAGATACCGAAACCTATCTCGATCGAGGGAGGGGACAACCTCAATCGAGGTAGTAAGACCGAGACCGAGATTGAGACCAAGGTCGACCGTGTGGTGTCAATCGCAAGTGCACGATATCGCTGACAAGCAATAAAGAGTGAGTTTAAAAGTATTGATCGCACGAGGATAACATATTCATTAAGTACTAAAATTGGATAATTTTAATTTTATTTGAGTAATCAAAAAGATGAATTTTGATTAATTTTACAAAATTAAAATTTAAAAACAACAAAATTTAAAAATAATAAAAAAGAAATTTATTTTCTAAAATGACCAGATAAGGATAAAACAATGATTATAGAAATGTTGGGAATCATGATTCTATCAATATTAATCAAATTTAATGTATTTAAACATTATTGTGATTTTGAGATCATGTTATGTTGCTGGTCAAATCCTCTTATGTTTTAAGTACTCTTTTTCAAGTTATACATAAAATATACATTTTCATAAAAAAAACTCACTATATCTCTATGTGAATTAAATTACAAAAATATTCATTAAGATTAAGGGATTCAAAAATGACAACATAAAAATAGATAGATATATCTCTATACTATCTCAGAATTTACAATATTTATTTTAGAGCTATGTCACAAAAATCTTCTCTCGGTATTTATTTGAGGGGAAAATCACTTTTTCCTCTTGAATATGATTATAAATATACTGTTCATCCTTGTTCTGTTGGACTCCATAAGTCTTAACCACTTCGTGAAATCTTTTTATTCCAAGAACAGTAAGCATGTTTTTATCCATAAATGAATTTGAGCAACTTGTAAACCTTACCCTCCTAACTCTTAGCCTCAAAGCTCTTTGGTTGTACCATATAGATACTTTCTTTAAGATGGTCGTTCAAGAACGCCGTCTTAGCATCTATTTGCCAGATGTCATAATTGAGAGCAAGAACTATGGATAAGAGAATGCAGATGGACTTTAGCATGGCTATAGGCAAAAAAGTTAACACCACACAAGAGTTATTCGGGGATGATTGCCCTTCTGAGGGTGAAAATGCATTTGAACATCGGAAAAGGCCGCCTCCCAAATGAAGAGCAACCATGATGCGTATGGGTTCCCAAATGAGAGATAGTTGACAAAAAATTGAAGTTAAATTTGATATATAAAAAAAAAAAACAACCCCATCGGAAAAGTGGGGAAGGAGCTTCAGAGCTATGTCGGTGTCTTAGCTCGTAAACACATGCCAATTACAGTAGATGATTGGAGATCAGAAGAAAATAAAAATAACATAGAGAGAATTTGGCGCGATATAGTTCAACGTTTCATTGTTCTGGAGACCGCAAGGAAATATGAGCTTACATGTGCATGAAAGATGGCTCGGGACTTTAGGATTAACCTACACATGACGTTTGTAAAGCCTTTGAATGATACTCCTGTTGGTTGCTGAATCGAATTCGGCTGCGGAAGCGTGGGGAGAGGCGGATCGTGTATAACAAAAATTTTCATAAAACTTTTGAGATACTCTATAGATTATATTAATTTATGCACGAATAAATTAATCGTATTAATTTACATAACAAGAACTCAATCCAGAAAAAATACCTGGAAGCCAACTCGGATGATAACTTGAGTTCTTTGTCCACGAACAGTCCTTGCTCCAAGCTTTGTGTTTAGAAAACCAAAGTCTTCCACGTCAATTCCTTGATTCCACGTAGACGTGTGTGTGGGCACACGTGAGACAAAACAGGTTTCTTAAACACTTGAATTTCCACAAACACCAACGCATGCACGATGTGGAATTTTTTTTGGAGAAAAATATTTGCTCTCTTTTTTTTCCTGAGAAATTCGGCCACACTCAATTAGGGATGAAAAATGTTTTCAAAAATTGTTTTCACAATTTTCTATCATTCTCATATTTAAAGAGTAGAAGTCAAACTTCAAAACAGAATCAAATCCCTATCTCCAATTTTGAATTTGGAACAGAAAATCCCTTCACTTTATCCATTAGGTGACCGGCCACATAATTAGGGTTTTACCCTGTGTGTGGCGACAATTCAGATAGGGAAGGAAGAAAAAAATCATCCTTTATCCTGTAGTCTAATTTTAATTCAAATTCAAATTCAAATTTAAGTCAAACTTAAATTAATTTGAATTCTAAAATTGAACAACTTATCAAATAAGTTTAAATGGATAAATCTAGATGTGTTCAAATTCAAATTTAAATAATCACATTATTTAAATAATTAATTCTCAATTAATTATTTTTCGAGTATTCAATTTTAGAATTCTGTAATTCTAACATTCCCATTTTGCCCTTTGTGTCTGGTAGAATTACAAGGACGACGCGGGGACATATGGACCTATAATCCCGAGCTCCAATAAAATTAATAATTAATTAAACACTTTAATTAATTACTTAATTCTATTAATTCCAATTGTTACTCCACTATAAACTTGAAATTGAACTCTTGAAATTATAGACATTAATTACTTCTAAACTGCGAAGTGTCCATTTGATATAGTCATTACATATAGATCAATCCTCCATAAATAATTCATAATTAGAGTCAGGTAGAATCCGTTAACCTCTCTAATTATATCTGCATCCTTGAGTACCATTGATTCTCCAATGGATAGTGATTCATACATGAACCATAGCGCTCTTACTAATCCAAATACCGAATCAACACTCAAGAGAATTATTTATCTACTTCTTTCTCAAGAAGGAATGGATTCCATCTTGTATAATAACATTCCCAGCTACCTATTTCATTATGTCTCCAAAATACAAGGAATAGGATTCAGGGTCTCGAAATCCGTGCCGAGTAAATCAAAAGACATAAATCTATAAATAGGAGTTTGTTAAGAACTCAGGATTAAGATCATCATATATATGACCATCGGTAGACTCAATTAGAATTTCTATGCTTAACG
>NW_010365950.1:628567-642982 GCF_000414095.1 Morus notabilis
CATGTTTAAGGTTACATAAATAATCAAGGAATTTTATTTGATATTCATAAAATATTCATAAATATATCACATAAAATGATGAATAAACTCTTTTATTAAATAAATAATAAATATCCTTTTACATCTTATGCTTCTAGGACACTATTCCCAACAATCTCCCACTTGTCCTAAAGTAGGTGTGTCATGTCTCTAATCCCAAATCCATCTAAGTGCCGATCAAATACATTCAATGGCAATGTCTTGGTGAACGAGTCAGCAAGGTTGTACTCTGACGCGATCTTCAAAACCGCTACATCGCCTCTATCCACAATGTCTCTGATCAGGTGATATTTCCTTTCTATATGTTTCGCACTCTTATGGCTTCTAGGTTCCTTTGAATTAGCCACCGCTCTACTGTTGTCACGGTAGAGCTTAATTAGCTTATCCATATCTGGAACAACTTCCAGATCAGTTAAGAACTTCCTGAGCCATGTAGCTTCTTTTACGGTTTCACAAGCTGCAACATATTCAGCTTCCATGGTAGAGTCAGCAACACACTTTTACTTTATACTTCTCCATACCACGGCTCCTCCATTAAGAGTGAACACAGATCCAGATGTCGACCGTCGACTATCTCTATTCGATTGGAAATCAGAATCTGTGTATCCGGTGAGAGACAGATCTTCTCCGGAATATATCAACATATAGTTTCTCGTTCTCCTAAGATACTTGAGAATACACTTTACTGCAACCCAATGATCTAGGTGCTATAATCTCAGTTTTTTAGGACCTAGGTGATTCAAGAGTTGCTAGTCACAGTTTCTACACGCGCACTTAGGGGAGGATCAATTTCTGGGGAAAGGTCTAAGATGAATTGAACTAGAGAGTCATGAGTGTTGATATTGAACAAAGGTTTAGGATGGAAAAGCAACTTTGAGGGCTGAGGGTTGACTACATTCACAGCAGAAACCAGATTTTTAGAAGGATAGTAGAGTCTTGCAGTTGTCCTCTTGTGTTTTATTGTGTTTTATTTTGTGCCATTACTCGAGGACGAGTAATGGTTTAGCATCGAATACCTGATAACACTATGAAAATAGAGTTAATTGAGCATTTCCCAGGCTTAAATTATTACCTAGAGGGTAATTAGTATTAGTTTTCTCCTTTATTTTATCTTGTTAATTGTTTTTAGTTATTTGTGATTTATAAATTTTCTCTCTCGTGATTAGAGTTTAAAAAGAGCTAATTCAGGTGCGCTTTGTGGTTAATCTCAGCTTTAAGAGAACATGGCCGTTTGGAGCTTTGAACAGCTTTTCGTTTCTGGAGTATGAAGGAATCCAGGTCAGCATTGCTGTGCATTGTCGCAGCAAGACGAGCTGGGCCAGATGTGTGTTTTGCTGACAGCTGGGCCTGAGCTGGTTAATAGGCTGATTTTGTCCGTGAAGGGTGCTGATTGAGCCACTCATTGGAGGCTTTCTCATGTGCTACCACGTGGAATTAGGGTACAATAAGTACCTGCAGTTGAGAAGAAAGAAGGGGTCCTTGGTCATATTTTGTAACGTTGAGGTGGCTGAACTTGGAAAAGGAAACCACCTCCATTTCTCTGATCAAGTACCTGCTCTAGTACTGGAAAGAGGAAGAAGAAAACGTCACAGGGTGTTGAACGTAAAGGAAGGTCCATTGTTGATGCAGGAAGAGCTAGAAGAAACCTTGGAAAAGGGGGATTCAGATTCTCTCCTTATCACCTTAGTTTTTCTTACTCCCAATACTTTGTTTTACCTTGTTAAAGAACATTTACGTTTCTCTATAAATCTGAACTCGAATCCATATATAACTCTATGAGATTATGATTTGTTGGCTGAGATTGTTGAGTTGTTAAATATTGAAAGGTTAGTTGATGTTGAATGGATCTAATGATTATTTCTTTGTTTATTCAAGTGAGCTGAATTTGTGCCTTAACTGTGATTGGGAAATCATAAGAGAGGAGTATAGCTTTAATTAGATCTGGGAAGATTTAGTTGAGTGGACACAGCTTGAATAGTGCAGGTTCTTAGATCTTGTTTTAGATTTTTGATTCACATGATATAGGAATATATTGTGTCTTGCATAACCATATGATTTAGAGCTTCATTCTCTGATTTTAGAGTCTAGATTTACAAAGGGATTTGTGGGATTTAGCTTTAAGATCAGTAGACAGAGGATTGGAAAATCCCTGGTTTAGTAAATCTGGTTAACAGGAAGTCTTTGTTGCCGTCCGTTGCTGTAGCATCGCGCAGCATTATTAGGAGACAGTTTAGCAATTGTGAGCCACGCACAGTGACTTTGGCCAATTTTATTTGCACATTTTGTTATTAATTAGTTTTATCTTTGTTGTTCATTTTCTTACAGTCAAATTATTACTAGTTTTTAACATCTCAAAATCAACTTTAGTTTTCTTCTTAAAACTTGAATAGAATTAACTTAGCAACTTGATTTCAAAAACACTCAATCCCTGTGGGACGATACTTGGTTATTCATCATTTTACTACTTGTTGACTCGTGCACTTGCGAGATTCTAGATTCACAATTTTAGGCAACAAGTTTTTGGCGCCGTTGCCGGGGATTGTCTTATTTGAATCTTATTGTTAAAGTAATTTACTATTCAAGTATTTTTGTTCATTTTCATTAGAGTTTCTGATTTTTGGCAGGTCTTTGGAACATCTTGTATGCAAGAACCTGAGTTATTCCTTCTTGACCCAGAAATTGAAAGGACTGTGAGAAGGAGAAGAAAGGAGCAGCGAGGATTTGCTCACAGACAGGAAATGGCTGAGGAAGATGCTCAGGGGATCTTATTAAATCAGGGGCAGCAACTTAACGCTCTTGAGCCAGCCTAGAGACCATTTGTGGTTGATGACCGTGATCGAGCTATCAGAGATTTTGCAATCCCGGTTCTTGATGGGCTGAATCCTGTGATTGTTCGGCCAAACATCCAAGCCCCACACTTTGAACTTAAACCGGTCATGTTTCAAATGCTACAGACCGTGGGACGATTCAGCAATATGGCAACAGACGATCCTCATCAACATTTGAGGTTATTCATGGAAGTTAGCGATATATTCAAGCTACCGGGGGTTCCTCCAGAGACTTTAAGGCTGACACTTTTCCCTTTCTCTTTGAGGGATCGAGCTAGAGCTTGGTTTAATAGCCTACCTGCTGATTCCATTGTTACATGGAATGATATGGCTGAGAAGTTTCTTATGAAGTATTTCCCTCCGACAAAGAACGCCAAGTTGAGAAATGACATTACCTCTTTTCATCAAGGAGATGAAGAGTCAGTTTATGCGGCATGGGAATGATTTAAGGAGCTACTCAGAAAGTGTCCATTACATGGTATTCCCCATTGGATTCAAATGGAGACTTTTTACAATGGTCTCAATGAACAAACGAGAATGATGGTGGATGTCGCAGCTAATGGTGCTCTTTTGGCAAAATCTTATAATGAAGGCTATGAGATTTTGGAGATAATGGCCACAAATCATTATCAATGGCCAACTGAGAGACTACCCACAAGGAAAACACCGGGAGTTCTTGAAGTAGATGCAATTACCGCTCTTTTGGCTCAAGTGTCAAATTTGACCAACATGTTCAAAACTATGAACACTTCAACTGGAGTGAATTCTGTCCAGGCCCTCACACTCTCTTGCATATACTGTGGAGAGGAGAACCAATTTGAGGAATGTCCTTCGAATCCCGCTTCAGCTTGTTATGTGAGTAACTACAACCGCAACAATGCTTACAGCCATCAATACAACCAAGGATGGAGACAACATCCTAACTTCTCTTGGAGTAATCAAGGGGCAGCTTCTAGTGGTGCTCCCCATTATAATAGGCCTGCTCAACAGTCGGGTTTGCCACAACCAGCTCAACCAATGTGGATTCAAGCGGGTGAAAATCCAAATTCTTTGGAGAATTTTCTTAAGGAGTACATAACGAAGAATGAGGCTAAAATGCATAGCCATGATGCAACCTTGAGAAGCTTGGAAACTCAAATTGGGCAACTTACAAATGCTCTAACCAATCGCCCCCAGGGCACTCTTCCAAGTAATGCGGAAAATCCTAGGCGGGACGGCAAGGAGCATTGCAAAGCCATTTTATTGAGAAGTGGAAAAGCATTGGAGCAGCCAAAGGAGAAAAACGAGCTGGATGAAGAGCCCTCTTCGATCCAAAAGGAAGAAAGGTAGGATGGCCACATGAAACCTGAACAAAATCAAGATGAGGTAGAACCTAATGTTGCTGCAGCAACGCAACAGCAGCAAGAAGCCGCAAGAACGTGCCAGAATAGACCACCACCGCCCTTTCCTCAAAGATTTCAGAAGAAACAACAGGACAAGCAGTTTGGGAAGTTTCTTGACGTGCTGAAACAACTTCATATCAATATCCCATTAGTTGAAGCTCTTGAGCAAATGCCAAATTACGTAAAATTTATGAAAGAAATTCTTTCCAAGAGGAGGCATTTGGGTGAGTTCGAGACAGTGGCACTTACAAAAGAGTGTGGGCTGATTTCTCAAAGCACTTTACCACCTAAATTGAAGGACCCAGGGAGTTTCACAATCCCATGTTCGATTGGCAACACTTATTTTGGTAAAGCCTTGTGTGATTTGGGTGCAAGCATAAATTTAATGCCAATGTCTGTTTTTAAGCAGCTAGGTATTGGTGAAGCTAGGCCAACTACAGTCACCCTTCAACTTGCCGATCGATCATTTGTTCATCCGGAGGGAAAAATTGAGGATGTGTTGGTGCGTGTTGATAAATTCATTTTTCCGGTGGATTTTGTGGTCTTGGATTATGAAGCAGACAATTATTTTGGGTAGACCATTTTTAGCCACTGGAAAGACATTGATTGATGTGTAAAAAGGTAAACTTACTATGCGAGTTGACGATGAGCAGGTCACATTTGATGTTCTCAATGCTATGCGCTTTCCAGATGAGGTTGAAGAATGTTCGGCTGTGGGTGTATTAGATGCTCTTGTGATGGAAGAACTTAATAAGAATGCTTATGAGGAATTAGAGGAAGAGGATGTCACAAACGCTGCATTGGAGGTTGAGCAAGTTGATGATGATTCACCCGCATTACTGGGAGAAACCGATCAAGTGGCTGTTTGTCAAAGAAGACCATTTGAGTCGCTGGATTTATCTGAGAGAAATTTGAAGCCTCCTAGGCCATCAATTAAAGAACCACCGGTGTTGGAATTGAAGCCTTTACGAACTCATTTGAAGTATGCTTATTTGGGTGAGGAAGATACTTTGCCAGTAATCATATCATCCACTTTGGATGAGGAACAGGAGGACATGCTGCTTGAAGTCCTTAGAAAGCATAAAAGGGCTATGGGATGGTCAATAGATGATATTAAAGGGATTAGCCCTTCCCTATGTATGCATAAAATCCTGCTGGAAGATTACTACAGCAATTCAGTGGAACAGCAACGGAGATTGAACCCTATCATGAAGGATGTGGTGAAGAAGGAAATCATCAAATGGCTGGATACAGGGATCATTTACCCAATTTCAGATAGTTCTTGGGTCAGTCCTGTCCACTGTGTACCAAAGAAAGGGGAGTGATAGTGGTGGCCAATGAAAACAATGAATTGATACCCACTAGAACCGTGACTGGTTGGAGGGTATGCATAGATTATAGAAAGCTCAATGCCGCCACTAGAAAGGATCATTTCCCGCTACCGTTTATTGATCAAATGCTGGACAGACTCGCTGGAAAGAAGTTTTATTGTTTCTTGGATGGTTATTCAGGCTATAATCAGATTGCTATCGCACCAGAGGACCAAGATAAAACAACCTTCACTTGTCCATATGGAACGTTCACTTTCCGAAGAATGCCATTTGGTTTGTGTAATGCTCCAGCAACGTTCCAGAGATGTATGATGGCCCTGTTCACTGACATGGTAGAGAAGACTTTGGAAGTGTTTATGGATGATTTTTCCATCTTTGCCGATTGCTTGAAAAATTTAGCTAAGGTGCTTCAGAGATGTGAAGAAACGAACTTGGTCCTCAATTGGGAAAAATGTCATTTTATGGTCACAGAGGGAATTGTCTTGGGCCATAAAGTTTCCCAAAGAGGCATTGAAGTGGATAGAGCAAAAATCGAAGTCATGGAGAAACTACCTCTTCCTACGTCGGTCAAGGGAATAAGGAGTTTTTTGGGGCATGCCGGGTTTTATAGGCGATTCATAAAGGATTTCTCCAAAGCCTCCAAGTCGCTGTGTCTTCTTTTGGAGCAAAACAGATCATTCGACTTTAATGAAGATTGTCAACGTGCATTTTCTGACTTGAAGAGAGCACTTGTGACAACTCCTATGATTGTTGCACCGGATTGGACACTTCCATTTGAGCTGATGTGCGACGCTAGTGATCATGCAGTGGGGGCAGTGCTCGGCTAGAGAAAAGGGAAGCTTTTTCATTCTATTTATTATGCTAGCAGAACACTTACTGATGCCCAATTGAATTATACCACGACAGAAAAAGAACTATTGGCTGTGGTATTTGCTTTTGACAAGTTTCGATCTTATCTTGTGGGGCCGAAGGTGACTGTATATACGGACCCCTCAGCCATAAAATACCTCATCTCAAAGAAAGATGCCAAACCAAGGTTGATTCGGTGGATCTTGTTACTTCAGGAATTTGATCTTGAAATCAAAGATAGGAAGGGAACCGAAAATCAAGTGGCAGACCATCTTTCGAGACTCGAACAAGGAAATGGGGCTGAGTCACATATTCCTATTCAGGAGAAATTTCCTAATGAGCAGCTCCTTGTAGTGCAGCAAGCTTCTTTGCCATGGTATGCAGATTTAGCAAATTATTTGGCGAGTGGCAAGGCACCTCCTGAAATGAGCCGACAGCAGATGAAGCGATTCTTCCATGATATGAAATCTTACTACTGGGAGGAGCCTTTTCTGTATAAACAGGGTGCGGACCAAATTTGGAGGCGATGTGTTCCCCAAGAGGAGACATTGAGTATTTTGCATCATTGCCATGCTTCACCATATGGAGGTCATTTTGGGGGTTCAAGAACTGCTGCCAAGGTATTACAATCCGGTTATTTTTGGCCTACACTTTTTAAAGATGCTTATGAATTTGTCAAGATGTGTGATCGGTGTCAACGTGTGGGAAACATCTCACAACGTCATGAAATGCCCTTGACTAATATCTTGGAAGTTGAGTTGTTTGATGTATGAGGAATTGATTTTATGGGGCCTTTCCCACCCTCATATGGCAACTTGTACATATTGGTAGCAGTTGATTATGTATCAAAATGGGTCGAGGTAGCGGCATTCCCCACTAATGACTCAAAGGTGGTGATCAAATTCTTGCATAAGAATATTTTCACTCGTTTTGGGACTCCACGAGCCATGATAAGTGATGAGGAAACTCATTTTGTGAGCAGACAATTTGAGGGGGTGCTCGCCAAATACGGTGTCAAGCATAAGGTTGCCACAGCATATCACCCCCAGACAAGCGGTCAAGCAGAGATTTCTAACAGGGAAATCAAGGGAATCTTAGAGAAGGTCGTGAACCCGAACCGAAAGGATTGGTCAATGCGATTAGATGATGCACTATGGGCCTACCGGACAGCCTTCAAGACACCTTGGGAATGTCCCCCTACCGTCTTGTTTTTGGCAAGGCATGCCATTTACCATTAGAATTGGAGCACCATGCTTATTAGGCAACAAGGAAGCTCAACATGGACCTACAAGCTGCTGGGCAAGCAAAGTTACTGCAATTAGATGAGTTGGAAGAGATACGGATGTTCTCTTATGAGAACGTAAAGTTATACAAAGAAAAGACTAAAAGATGGCACGACAAGAGGATCAAATCGAGGGAATTTGAACCAGGACAACAGGTGCTGCTATATAATTCAAGGTTGAAATTATTCCCAGGTAAACTGAAATCTAGATGGTCAGGACCATTCACAGTAGCCACGGTTTTTCCACATGGAGATGTGGAGTTACAAGAGTAGATATCCGGGAGAAAGTTCTTGGTAAACGGACAACGTGTCAAGCATTATTGGAGAGGACCTATGGAACGTTCCAAGAGCTCTGTCACATTGAGTGATGACTAAAAAGGGGAAGACGTCAGGCTGAAGACGTAAAAACAAGCACTATTGGGAGGCAACCCAAAGTTTTTAGTTTTTTTTTCATTTCATTCCATCTTGATGCTTTCTTTTTGGTTTTGAGTTGTGTATTTCTTTTATTTCATCATCTTTCTTATTTTGATTTTGAGGTTTCAAGCAAAGCACTGACTTTACTATTAAGTGGCAGGGCAATTTAGTATCACGGGTGGCTGTGTAGTTCGCAGGAATCAAGTTGCTGTGGATTGCTGTAGCAATTGAGAGGCGAATAGAGCAGGCTTGAAAATGGGAGCAATATTTTACTATAGCATCGTGCAGCATCGTATGGCATTGCGACCCTTCACGAGAAGTCAATGGGTTTAAATGAGACGGCGTCGTTTTGGCAGTTATTAGAGCAGAATGTCAGCCATTTAAAACGACGGCATTTTGGGTTATAAATTCAAATTGCCCAAATTCAAATCCCATTCGATCCCTCATTTCAGAAATTCCCCCTTCTTCATTTCCCCTACCCTAGTTTTTAACTCCCTCATTCTCTGCCCAAAACTGTCGCTGATCTCTCCCACCGCCTCGCCTAAGAAAAAACTCCACTCCTGAAATCACCTTCACCATGGGCAAGAAGAGCTTTGCAAAGCGGCCTTTCTCCTCGAATCGACAGGATCTAGCCATAGATAAAGCGACGGCCGCAGATCTTTCTCCCTCGACCAGGCAAGTCTCAGCAATTCGCAAATTCGCTGATGATGCAGCGAAAAAAAGGTACGCAGAAAACATCCGGGCTCGCAATTTAGTAAAAGAAAAAGGTTTTTTACTGCATGATAGCCCTACCTTAGGCCAGCCAGGATTTATTTCTGATGTGATAATCTCGAGGGGTTGGTAGATTTTCTGCCGCCACCCAATTGACCCTATTGTGCCCCTGGTAAAAGAATTTTATGCCAACCTACAAAACCAGGGGCAAAATACGGTCTTTGTACGGGAGATTGATATCACATTTACCTCCAACCACATCAACGGTGTTCTTGGTATACAAAACCAAGACGATGAGTTTGTAGAATTGATTACTGATGCAACAGAGGAGCAGCTCGAGGAAGTCTTGAAAACCATTGCTATCCCAGGGGCTCAGTGGTTGTTATCTGCCAAGGGCAGCTACACATGCAATAGGCATGAACTCCAGCCTACTGCCAAAGTGTGGTACCATTTTGTGGCTTCCCGTTTGTTGTTATCCACACACGGGAAGACCATATCCAGAAACCGGGCCATCCTACTCTACGCCATCCTTGTAGGCAAGCCCATCAATGTGGGGCGATTGATCATCGACCAGATCCGAGCTTGTGCAGAGAAGGGAAAGGGCGGGCTGTACTTTCCATCTCTCATCTCAGAATTGTGCATCCAAGCTCAAGTTACATGGGAGGCGAGTGAGCCACGTTTGTGGAATACTGGCGTGATGGATTTGGTGGCAATTACTCACATTTCTTCAGGGCGGAGTGAAATGTCAGAAAAAGGAGAGGAAGAAGAAGAGCAGGATGAACCATCCAGGCCATCTACCACTCACACCGAATCTGCTTCTGCCACTCAAAGTCAGGAGTGGCTAGAGAAGAGGATGAGCCTCTTTAAAGTACAGCAGTTTGAAATGTTTGAACTGCTGCAGCAGCAACAAGAGCAGCTTCGCCAGTTCTGGGCCTATTCTCGGGATAGGGACATGGCCATAAAAAAATCCCTTCAGCGAAACGTTTCTAAGCCTATGGCCACTTTCCCCGCATTCCCAGAGGATGTGCTACTGCGTCCCCAGGTCTTTGATGATAACGCCGAGGAGTCAGCCCCCGAAGCTGATAATGACACCACTGATGGTGCTCAACAGGGTGAACCACCGATGGCTGCAGCACCCGATGTAGCAGCCCCTTCATCATCTCGAGGAAAGAACAAGGGTAAAGCGGTGGCCACTGAACCGACACCAAGGCGACGCTCACTGCGCAACCCACTAAATTGGAAGTGGAGATAATGACGCACACTTGAGGGAGTTTTCTTTTACTTACACTCTACTAAAAAAAAAATTATATAATCTCTTGTTTATAGTGGGTTATTTTTGTGTTTTGTGCAGTGAGGACACTGCCCCCCTCTGAGTTTGGAGGGGTGTTTTCTATTTTCAGGATTTTGTGTTTTCATTTTTATTTGTTTTTGTTTCTTTTTGTTGGCTGTTTGTTGTTACTGTTTAGAACTTGTATTTTTTTTTTTTAGTTTAGTGTTCTCTGGTTTTGTTGGTTTAGTGGTTAACCTAAGGATGCTTAATGATGATGTAGTTGTTTGAACATCTTAAAAATTTTGGGATTTATTGACATGAATGACTCAATAGGGATGTTTATTGTGGATTAATTTCCAGGGAAGATTCATTCCCCATTTATAACACTTTGAACTGTGGATAGTAATTTGAGAAGAACTTAGGAAATTTTGAACTTTGGGAGGCTTAAGGTTTTAGAACTGGCTTAAAGAATCCCTTGAGGCAATAGTTAGGAAGCCAAGCAGTTTAGAGGAGCTAGGATTGGGTAGAAAGAATTCAGTTTGGGGGAGTTTGAAAAAAAAATAAATAAATAAAAAATAAAAAATAAAAATAAAAATAAAGAAAATAAATACGAGTTAAAAGCAGAATTTAAGTTGAAACACTCCTCTGTTTTTGAGCTGCTGAGTAACCAGGAGTAACATGTGCCCCATGTGTACTTTTACGTAAAAAGGTAGTTTAAATCATGAGTTTTGCTATGGCAGCTCTGAAGCATAACCTTGTTGAGTAACCGGGTGCCTTCATCACCAATGTTGGCATTCGCGTCAAAAGATAGGAGTTATGTGAAGAGTTTTCGAAAAAAAAAAGAGAAGAAAGAGAATAAACCCTCCCCCTAAACTACCCATTTTCTGGTGAATCTTAAGTAATTGGTAACTTGCAAAGCGTAGAGGGATTTGATGAGCCAGCCTATGAAACCACTATTTAGGTGCTATAATCTCAGTTTTTTAGGACCTAGGTGATTCAAGAGTTGCTAGTCACAGTTTCTACACGCGCACTTAGGGGAGGATCAATTTCTGGGGAAAGGTCTAAGATGAATTGAACTAGAGAGTCATGAGTGTTGATATTGAACAAAGGTTTAGGATGGAAAAGCAACTTTGAGGGCTGAGGGTTGACTACATTCACAGCAGAAACCAGATTTTTAGAAGGATAGTAGAGTCTTGCAGTTGTCCTCTTGTGTTTTATTGTGTTTTATTTTGTGCCATTACTCGAGGACGAGTAATGGTTTAAGTTTGGGGGTGTGATAACTCTATGAAAATAGAGTTAATTGAGCATTTCCCAGGCTTAAATTATTACCTAGAGGGTAATTAGTATTAGTTTTCTCCTTTATTTTATCTTGTTAATTATTTTTAGTTATTTGTGATTTATAAATTTTCTCTCTCGTGATTAGCGATTAAAAAGAGCTAATTCAGGTGCGCTTTGTGGTTAATCTCAACTTTAAGAAAACGTGGCCGTTTGGAGCTTTGAGCAGCTTTTCATTTCTGGAGTATGAAGGAATCCAGGTCAGCATTGCTGTGCATTGCTGCAGCAAGATGAGCTGGGCCAGACGTGTGTTTTGCTGACAGCTGGGCCTGAGCTGGTTAATAGGCTGATTTTCTCCGTGAAGGGTGCTGATTGAGCCACTCATTGGAGGCTTTCTCATGTGCTGCCACGTGGAATTAGGGTACAATAAGTACCTGCAGCTGAGAAGAAAGAAGGGGTCCTTGGTCATATTTTGTAACGTTGAGGCGGCTGAACTTGGAAAAGGAAACCACCTCCATTTCTCTGATCAAGTACCAGCTCCAGTACTGGAAAGAAGAAGAAGAAAACGTCACAGGGTGTTGAACGTAAAGGAAGGTCCATTGTTGATGCAGGAAGAGCTAGAAGAAACCTTGGAAAAGGGGGATTCAGATTCTCTCCTTATCACCTTAGTTTTTCTTACTCTCAATACTTTGTTTTACCTTGTTAAAGAACATTTACGTTTCTCTATAAATCTAAACTCGAATCCATATATAACTCTATGAGATTATGATTTGTTGGCTGAGATTGTTGAGTTGTTAAATATTGAAAGTTTAGTTGATGTTGAATGGATCTAATGATTATTTCTTTGTTTATTCAAGTGAGCTGAATTTGTGCCTTAACTGTGATTGGGAAATCATAAGAGAGGAGTATAGCTTTAATTAGATCTGGGAAGATTTAGTTGAGTGGACACAGCTTGAATAGTGCAGGTTCTTAGATCTTGTTTTAGATTTTTGATTCCACATGAGAAAGCCTCCAATGAGTGGCTCAATCAGCACCCTTCACGGACAAAATCAGCCTATTAACCAGCTCAGGCCCAGCTGTCAGCAAAACACACATCTGGCCCAGCTCGTCTTGCTGCGACAATGCACAGCAATGCTGACCTGGATTCCTTCATACTCCAGAAACGAAAAGCTGTTCAAAGCTCCAAACGGCCATGTTCTCTTAAAGCTGAGATTAACCACAAAGCGCACCTGAATTAGCTCTTTTTAAACTCTAATCACGAGAGAGAAAATTTATAAATCACAAATAACTAAAAACAATTAACAAGATAAAATAAAGGAGAAAACTAATACTAATTACCCTCTAGGTAATAATTTAAGCCTGGGAAATGCTCAATTAACTCTATTTTCATAGTGTTATCAGGGTGACAACGCCAAAAGCTTTTTCTTGTGATCTCGAATAATCTTAATCCCAAGAACATAGCTTGCCTCTCCCAAATCTTTCATTTGGAATTGGTTGGCTAACCACTCCTTCACATTTGGCATCATTCCCACATCATTCCCAATGAGTAGGATGTCATCGACGTAAAGAATTAAGAAGAACACTTTCTCTTCTTTCTTATAATTGTAGACGCATGGTTCATCATGTTGGTTCCCGAATCGAATTCGGGTGCGGTAGCGTGGGGGAGGTGAATCGTGTATAACAAATATTCTCATAAAACTTTTGAGATACTCTATAGATTATATTAATTTATGCACGAATAAATTAATCGCATTAATTTACATCAAGAATTCAATCCGGAAAAATACCTGGAAGCCGACTCGGATGATAACTTGAATTCTTTGACCACGAACAGTCCTTGCTCCAATCTTTGTGTTTAGAATACCAAAGTCTTCCACGTCAATTCCTAGATTCCACGTAGATGTGTGTGTGGGCACACGTGAGACAAAACAGGTTTCTTAAACACTCGAATTTTCACAAACACCAACGCATGCACGATGTGAAATTTTTAGAGAAAAATATTTTCTCTCTCTTTTTTCTCTATGAATTTCGGCCACCAACAATTAGGGCTGAAAAAATGTTTCAAAAATTGTGTCCACAATTTTCTATCATTCTTATATTTAAATAATAGAAGTCAAACTTCAAAACAGGATCAAATCCCTATCTCCAATTTTGAATTTCGAACAGAAAATCCATTCCCCTTATCTCTAAGGTGGCCGGCCACCCTCAGGGTTTTCTAACCTTGTGTGTGGCGACAATTCAGATAGGGAAGGAAGAGAAAAATCATCATTTATCCTGTAGTCCAATTTTAATTCAAATTCAAATTCAAATTTAAGTCAAACTTAAATTAATTTGAATTCTAAAATTGAACAACTTATCAAATAAGTTTAAATGGATAAATCTAGATGTGTTCAAATTCAAATTTAAATAATCACATTATTTAAATAATAATTAATTCTCAATTAATTATTTTTTGAGTATTTAATTTTTAGAATTCTGTAATTCTAAAATTCCTATTTTGCCCTTTGTGTCTGGTAGAATTACAAGGACGACGCGGGGACATATGGACCTATAATCCCGAGCTCCAATAAAATTAATAATTAATTAAACACTTTAATTAATTAATTAATTCTATTAATTCCAATAGTTACTCCACTATAAACTTGGAATTGAACTCTCGAAATTATAGATATTAATTACTTCTAAACTGTGAAGTGTCCATTTGATATAGTCATTGCATATAGATCAATCCTCCATAAATAATTCATAATTAGAGTCAGGTAGAATCCGTTAACCTCTCTAATTATATCTGCATCCTTGAGTACCATTGATTCTCTAATGGATAGTGATTCATAAAACACATTCATGAACCAGAGCGCTCTTACTAATCCAAGTACCGAATCAACACTCAAGAGAATTATTTATCTACTTCTTTCTCAAGAAGGAATGGATTCCATCTCATATAATAACATTCCCAGCTACCTACTTCATCATGTCTCCAAAATAAAGGAATATGACTCAGGATCTCAGAATCCGTACCGAGTAAATCAAAAGA
>NW_010365950.1:643654-645416 GCF_000414095.1 Morus notabilis
TCCATATAGATGGTTTCCTCAAGATAGCCATTCAAAAAAGTTGTCTTTACATCCATCTGTCATATCTCATAGTCAAAATATGCTGCAATGGCCAGGAGTATCCGGATGGACTTAAGCATAGTTACTGGCGAGAAAGTTTCATCATAGTCAACTCCCTCCTTTTGGGTATAACCCTTAGCCACTAGCCTTACTTTATAAGTCTCTACTTTTCCATCCACTCATCTCTTTCTCTTGTAGATCCACTTACATCCAATGGGTTTTACCCCTTCGGGTAGATCTACAAGTTGCCAGACCGAGTTAGAGTAGATAGACTCTATCTCGAGTTTCATAGCTGCTTGCCATTCTTCCTTATCAGAATCATCCATCGCATCCTTCAAGGTCGATGGATCCTCCTTACTGTCATCAGCAGTGACGATTTGGGCTTCCCCGGTATACCGGTCGGGTAACATGCTTACCCTCCTACTATGACGAGGTGCCTTAGGAGTCTGATTAGGAACTGTGGTCTTTTCTCTGAATGGTTCGACAACTCTTGTCGGTTGTGGTCCGATCTCATCGGAAAGTAACTCTTCCAATACTATTTTACTTATGGGCTTAAAATCTATCATATAGTCATGCTCCAGAAAAGTGGCATTTGTCGATACAAAAACCTTTTGATCTGCTTGACTATAAAACAGTCCTCCTCTTATCCCTTGCGGGTATCCCACGAAGATGCATACTTTTGACCTTGGTTCCAACTTCCCGGTCTTTTGCCTCAGCACGTGTGCTGGACACCCCCATATGTGAATGTGTCTTAAACTAGGTTTTTTACCATTACACAACTCTAGAGGTGTCTTAGGTACAGACTTAGATGGAACTAGATTCATAATATACACAGCAGTTTTCAGGGCATAACCCCAAAATGAAGTAGGCAGTGAAGAATAACTCAACATTGATCTTATCATGTCGAGCAAAGTCTGATTTCTCCTTTCGGCTACACCATTCTACTGTGGTATACCGGGTGCAGTCAATTGGGATACTACACCTTCTTTAATCAAGAAATCCCAGAACTCTTGGTCCAAGTGCTCACCCCTTCGATCTGATCGAAGTATCTTGATTAGTTTACCTAATTGTTTTTCAACTTCTGCTCGGAATTCTCTAAACTTTCCAAAAGTTTCAGATTTCCGTTGCATCAGGTAAATATAACCATATCTCGAATAGTCGTCAATAAAAGTGACGTAATATTCGTAACCTCCTCTAGCTTGGACGTTTAACGGTCCACATACATCTGAATGTATCAGCTGAAGGGGTTTTGTAGCTCTTACTCCATTTGCTGTAAAATGCCTCTTGGTCATTTTACCTTCCAAACAAGATTCACAGACCGGAAGCTCGCCAACTGTTAGCTCGTGCAAAGGACCATCCTTTACCAGTCTTTCAATCTTATTTAGGTTAATATGACCAAGTCTAAGATGCCACAAATATGTGTTATTTTTGTGAGAAATCATTTGCTTTTTATTCTTAGGTTCGGCAATTTTGAACATTTCAATATTAAACAGTGAGTTAGGTATTAGCTTTATACAATATAAACCATCATCCAGACGTCCAGAATAAATATTTAAACCATTTCGAGAAATATGAACAAATTCATTATCAAAATAAACTTTAAATAATTGTTCGAATAACTTAGCCACATAAATTAAATTTCTATGAATGTCTGGAATAAAATAAACATTGTCCAAAACTAAAAATTTATTTTCCCTAAAACGAAGTCTAACTTCTCCCACTG
>NW_010365950.1:645465-646837 GCF_000414095.1 Morus notabilis
TAGCTCGGTGTAAGAACTAAGACTCTGCAAAGAAAAACAAACATGATTAGTTGCTCCCGAATCAATTATCCAAGCTGAGGTATCACCCTCTACTAAACATGTTTCAAGGACTAGTAAATTTGATTTACCTTGTTCCTTTTTCTTTTTCAGGTCCTCAAGATACTTGTGACAGTTTCTCTCCCAGTGCCCTTCGCCATTGCAGTGGAAACACTTTCCTTTGGGTTTCTAGATGGGGCCTTTTGCCTTCTTGGGTCTCTTATTCTTTCCTTTCTTCCATTTCCCTTGGTTCTGGTTCTTTCTTTTAATCTTACCAGAACTTCCTGCAACTACAACATTTGCTTCTCCTCCCCTTCGCTTGTTGGTGGATTCGAAGTTTTACAGGTCATTCATGAGTTCAACGAGATTGGACTTTTTCTTGTTCATAACAAAGTTGTTCATGAACTCATGAAATCAGGGGATAGGCTTTCCAAGATGATGCAAACTTGGGTGGCTTCATCGATCCTGGCACCATTGAGCTCTGCATCATGGAGGTGATCAATCATGTTCAAAACATGTGCCTTGACTGAAGAACCTTTCTTCATCTTATCATTCATGAAAGCCCTTACTGTTGGTTACTGAATCGAATTCGGATGCGGAAGCGTGGTACGGGGAGTAGAGGCGGATCGTGTATAACAAAAATTTTCATAAAACTTTTGAGATACTCTATAGATTATATTGATTTATGCACAAATAAATTAATCTCATTAATTCATTTACTAAGAACTCAATCAGGAAAAATACCTGGAAGCCGACTCGGATGATAACTTGAGTTCTTTGACCACGAACAGTCCTTGCTCCAATCTTTGTGTTTAGAAAACCAATGTCTTCCACGTCAATTCCTAGAATCCACGAAGACGTGTGTGTGGGCACACATGAGACAAAACGGGTTACAATAAACACCCAAATTTCCACAAACACCATCACATGCACGATGTGAAATTTTTGGAGAAAAATTTTTTTTCCTCCCTCTCTCCAAAGAGAATTTCGGCCAGCCTTAACTTTTAGGGCAAAAAAATTGTTTCAAAAATTGTCACAAAAATTGTGTCCACAATTTTCTACTATTCTCTTATTTATAGAGTAGAAGTCAAACTTCTAGAAGGAATCAAATCTCTATCTCCAATTTTGAATTTCAAAACGAAATCTCCTCTATCCCTTATCCCTTGTGGCCGGCCATGTTAGGGATTCCCATCCCTGTGTGTGGCGCCAATACTGGATAGGGAAGGAAGAGAAAATCATCCTTTATCCTGTAGTCCAATTTTGACTCAAATTCAAATTCCAATTTAAGTCAAACTTAAATTAATTTGAATTCTAAATTGAACAACTTATCAAATAA
>NW_010365950.1:656308-657438 GCF_000414095.1 Morus notabilis
CATAAATGCAAGTGCTGCCTACCCATCACATACATACATAATTAATTTTTGATTATCAAATAATCGGAGCATAAATTAATATCGTCTATAGACCGCTCTGATACCAATTGTTGGTTGCTGAATCGAATTCGGACGCGGAAGCGTGGTCCGGGGAGTAGAGGCGGATCGTGTATAATAAAAATTTTCATAAAACTTTTGAGATACTCTATAGATTATATTAATTTATGCACGAATAAATTAATCTCATTAATTCATTTATTAAGAACTCAATCAGGAAAAATTCCTGGAAGCCGACTCGGATGATAACTTGAGTTCTTTGACCACGAACAGTCCTTGCTCCAATATTTGTGTTTAGAAAACCAATGTCTTCCACGTCAATTCCTAGAATCCACGAAGACGTGTGTGTGGGCACACATGAGACAAAACGGGTTACAATAAACACTTGAATTTCCACAAACACCAACGCATGCACGATGTTAAATTTTTGGAGAAAAATTTTTTCCTTCTTCTCTCTCTTGAGAATTTCGGCCAGCCTTAACTTTTAGGGCAGAAAAATTGTTTCAAAAATTGTCACAAAAATTGTGTCCACAATTTTCTACTATTCTCTTATTTATAGAGTAGAAGTCAAACTTCTAGAAGGAATCCAATCTCTATCTCCAATTTGAATTTTGAACCTCCCTCTATCCCTTATCCTTGTGGCCGGCCATGTTAGGGATTCCTATCCCTGTGTGTGGCGCCAATACTGGATAGGGAAGGAAGATAAAATCATCCTTTATCCTGTAGTCCAATTTTTATTTCAAATTCAAATTCAAATTTAAGCCAAACTTAAATTAATTTGAATTTCTAAATTTAACAACTTATCAAATAAGTTTAAATTGATAAATCTAGATGTGTTCAAATTTAAATTTAAATAATCACATTATTTAAATAATAATTAATTCTCAATTAATTATTTTCGAGTATTTAATTTTAGAATTCCGTAATTCTAAAATTCCCATTTTGCCCTCTGTGTCTGGCAGAATTACTAGGACGACGAGGGGACAAATGGACCTATAATCCCGAGCTCCAATAAAATTAATAATCAATTAAACACTTTAATTAATTAATTAATTCTATTAATTCTAATAGTT
>NW_010365950.1:658290-671788 GCF_000414095.1 Morus notabilis
TATATGCACATAAAATAATGAATAAACTCTTTTATTAAATAAATAATAAATATCCTATTACATCTCATGCTTCTAGGACACCATTCCCAACAATCTCCCACTTGTCCTAAAGCAGGTAGAATATGTCTCCAAAATTGAAACTTTCTAGGTATCTATGACTGATCTATGTCTGGAACAACTTCCAGGCTTAGTCCGACTCGACAAGTCGTGTCTAAAGAAGCATCTATTAAAATATCAGGGTATATGTACCCGTACGAGAATGCTTAGAGGCCGCCCAACATTGATTAGTACTATATAAGATTTATTGATTAGAATTTAACTGGTAACTATTTTCATAAAATATGAATGATCTTAGAATTTTTAATGATAAGTCGACAAAAGGATCTCCTCTGACTTATAAGTGTTGTCATCAAGGAGGAGTGTTCCAAGAACAAGAGAAATAAACATGAATTTCTTTAAGTGAGATTGTGCTTAATTAGGTGAGTACAAATCTCACCTACATCATAAATATAATGATCGAAAGATTCGTCAATTAAATTTCCAAAAATGAACACGAAATTTAGATAACAAATTTTCCTGATATCGTTTGTATTTTGATGATGAGTATTTTGTGGTGCATTAAGACACTTCTATGATTAAATTAAGAATGAAGTTAATTGTTATTATTTGAAATAAGATCATGGAATAGAAATTCTCGGAATACGAACATTTTCGTGAAATTTCAACCGCAAAAGTAAAGAGTCTCGGTTGTAACCAGGGACTAGCAATTTCTGCTAAGATGAGATTCAATAAGGGATCAGAATTACAATTCCATAAAATTAAGAATTAAATTTCCTGAATCAATTAATGAATAACAACACGAGTAAAATACTTATTGCAACAGTAGTAGCAACAACAATTTTAGTTATGTCATATTTCATGCCATACTATAGTCTAAGTTATGGATACTATCAGTATAAAAAAAATACCAAAAGTGGAACTCACAGATAAAAATTTATTGTGATTTGAGCTAAATCAAATCGAGGTATCGTCACAAATAATTCCAATACAATGGATAGAAATTGATCAAATTTGAAATAGAAGGCTAGGATTAAAGCATTATTTAAAAAAAAAAAAAAAAAAAAAAAAAAAAAAAAAAGGCCAAATTGGTGCCACCTTAAGGGAGGAAAAGGACAAAAATTTCCTTTTTCCAATACCATATTAAGTCCAATTAAAAGTTATACAAGAGATCTTTCCAAATTTAGAAGAAAGACCACTAGGTATTAAGCTTAAAACAAAAACATAGAGCGCTTTTGATTTCAATCTCAAAAACGTTTTTTACGTTTTTTGAGGAACAAAAACGCGTTTGGTTTGTGTTTTTTTAAAAATTGAAACTAAAAACGTTTTTACCCTTTTCATATTTCGTATATATTTCTAAAAACAGTTTATACTTGTTTTCATTTTCTTCTACTCTCATTTTCTTCTTTCCTCGCTATTATTCATTCTCCGTTCGACTGTACTGTCCGCCAAAAGGAACTCGATCATCGCCGGTGCCGCCACCGGCCATTTTCATTTTTCTTGTCCCCCCGCCGCAGTTTTTATATATAATCATGTTTATAATATATTAAATATTAAATATATTATTATTTAATATATTTAATATATATTTAATATTATTATTTATTTAATATATTATTAATTTAAATATTACTACATGTTCTTAAAAATTAAACCACCAAACACAATTTCAATTTTTTTTAAACTGAAAACAATTTCGGAATAAAACTACCAAACGCATTTTTAGAAATAATTCTAAAATAAAAATAAAAACGTTTTTCATTTTTATTTTCATACAGAAAATAAAATTATTTTAGAATGAATTTCAAACACACCCATAATTACTCCTTAGACAAAGTTTAAAAAAGTGTAATCATCACACATAGAAGAATGCACAAATTTTTCTCAACTCCCAATGAAGGTAGCCGTCCATGATGAAGGCTTTTTAAGCAAATATTTCTTGCAATTTAGTCCCTCATCACTCTTAGTCTATAAATAGGTGAGGGTGAAATTTTAATTGATCATTCACTCTCTTTTCTCACTTCGACGTTCAGACTTCCTCTCCATTTTCTCTCCACCAAAACCGGCAGCCTCTCTCCCTTTGTGACTCTCAAAATTTTCTCATTCTACCCCACAATCTTGCTTTCTAATCCACAACGAGAGGATCTAAGTCCTAGAGAAGGTTCGGTAAGGAATCTACACTCTAAAAACTTGGTTCTCTTGTCCATTCTTGAACTTTCTTTCAAAATATTAAAGGATGTGTTTCTCTTCCTAGGATTGTCACCAAGGAGGAGTCTAGGACTTCCTTGGCCAAACCAAGTCTCAAATCTAAGGTAAATGCGTCAAAAATCCAAACCTTAAATAATTGTTGTGTTTGTGTGGAAAAAGTGTTGGTATTCTTAGTGATTTTTCCTCTACTTTATATTTTTGTATGATAAAAGCTATGATCTCCTTATAGCTGTGTTTTTAGAGCTTGAAATCTGGTTTTGAATGATAAAATTATGGTAATAAGTAAAAGATGCCAACTTTCGGTAGACTTGAAAAAGTCTTATGGAAAAATCAAAACTTTGAACTAGTTTGGTAATCTAAAGTTTGGCATGACAAATGTTTATTATGGCATGAAATTATGAGCTTTGATATGCTAATATATGATTTATGGAGTTTGGAAACTTTGGTACAGTTACAAAAAACATTCAAAAAGTTTTATGAACGAAAATGCCCCTAGGTCTAAAAATGAGCAAAATTTCAAAGGGCGTCCTAGATAGAAGTGGATTTTGGCTTTAGCTCAAGCAAGCAATATTGTAGATCTAGACGATTGGAGAAAAGTTTATGTTTAGAGCCTTTTTAAATTCTAAACGGATAAAAAGTTATTACGTTTAGAAATTGAGTTGACCAAACATTAACTAGAGGTAAAATTGTCTTCATATAGAGAATACGTCTTAGGCCCACTTATGAGTTTTGATCCTTGCATTAAAATGAGCTTACTAGTAGAAAATATCAAAACCAACCCCGGGGACAAAAATATCAATTTCTCTAATGTTAGGGGTAAATTTAGAAGAACGTGAGGAGGACCCTGTAGGGTGAGTTTAGAGCCTTACCAAGGTAGAAAAAGAGTTAGGAAACCATCGTTAAAACCCTTTAATCATCCGAAAAGTCATTAAGGTGTAAAACTGTCCATTCAACCGCAAAAAGGGTAAAATTGTCAAATGGACATCGAGCTCTGAGGTTTAACTCGAGGACGTTGAAGGAAAACTTCTTAGGATAGCAAATACTGTAGACTCTTAGGAAAAATTCCCTAAAATTCTTAGGAAAAATTCTTAGGACCATGCGACAACCAAAACCCGCTAAGGGTAAAACAATAATTTTCTAAAAGATAAAATCGATCGTCGAGAATTGGAAACCAAAACTTATATTAGAATTCCCTAAGAGACTAGCAACACCATCCAGGAACTCAAATGGGCCTGAAAGCCCAAGTGGAGATTACAGTATCCTTTAAGTTCACCTAATGAAACCCACTAGGTGACCACATCCATACTTAAGCCCAATAAGTCCAAGTCCAAGTCCAACCTTAGAGATACCTAGAGTTATGACAAGCCCAGGAGTTTTAAATGCACACTACAACAAATATTCCTTTTTACAGCTGCCAACAAACGTTACGAGGTTGTCTCCGTAACATATTTTAGAGCGTTAAAATAGCAGGAGCTATTAAAGGTTATTGATATCATAGCGTATCAAATGATTATTATTTTATCTCAAGCATTTTTGAAATATTGTATTTATGTGTGTCTATATATATGTATATTATAGTTTGTAATTGTTTCTTTTGATGTATACAACAAAAATGGTGATATAACTTATAATATCAAATTTAAAAACACCGAATAAAATTTAAGTTTAGGAACTATTTGGAAAAAAGAATCAAGGAATCAGGAATAATAACACCAAAAACTCCCTTTTTCTTTTGGCTATATTTGCTTCACGTAAAAACAAATAATCATGGATGAATTATCTTTTCATTAAGTGAATGTATCAGAATTTTACAATAGTTTCTAATTTGCAGTGGATATATTTTTCTGTTGCACCTTATTGTAGAAAATATATAAGCACGATATTAGGGATTTTTTTTCTTTTTCTTTTTTTTCCTGTAAGTCAACACAATATTAGTAATTAATGTCTGTAACCAAAAAGTAAAAGCTATAAAGTAGTACGTTTTATGGGTTTTTTTTTTCAACTTGAATGTACAGTTGTATTATACATACATGTGTATATATATTTGTGCAAACAAATAGGGTTTTCTCTGTCTATTAGAATAGGAGAGTTTGCTTCCAAATAAAAAAATCAGAGAGAGAAAGAATCCGAGAGTCATACAAAACAAGAAAATCATTAACAAGTCTAAAATTTCACTCATTATTTTCTCTCAGTTAAAACTTGCGAGTTTCTCAATGGCTGGCGATTCGTCTTCTAAGAATCTTCTCTTACAGGTATATATACATACATCTGTGTTGTTATATATTAGCAGTTTTTCGTGTTTTATTTAAGAACTTATGGTGTATATGTATTATCATTTTTACGTATTTTTAAGGAGAATTTAATTACTTGCACGCATTTGTTCTTTTTGTTTTTTGTTTTTCTAATTTGGATAGCTGTTGGAATGTCATTCTTAAATTAGTGCTAAAACTTTATCTTCTCAATTTCTATAGTTTTCAATAGTGTTCATGTTCTAGCTTTGTCAATAATAAAAAATGAAACCAGGACCCCAAAAAGTCGAAGTAAAAACCATAACTATTACACACACACACACACACACACACACACACACACACACAAAAAAACATAAAACAAAAAAAGAAGGGGAAAAAAAAAAAACAAAGAAAGACCCCAAGTGCCACTGTCAGGCTTTGGGTAAACACATATGTACGGTAGACACCACCACCAATAATGCAATGGACCTGTCTTTATCTTCAATAAATTTCTTAAATCCATAATTAATTTTCCAAAAAATTTAAGTAATTAAACACATATGTACGGCAGTATTACACACATATGTATGCATACATATACACATATATATTACTTATGTATCAGCAATGAAATGCACTGTGCACTTAAGACTAGCAATGAAAGCGGCCTCTTCTGTTTTTGTATTTGCATTAGTGTACTTAAATTGCTATTTTTTTTTTTTTTTAAACATATCTGTTAAAGAGAAAGAAAACATATACCAATGATATTAAACAACAATGTTGTCCGGGCGACCTAAACGATCCCAAATTACCAACATATATCAGATGGTCGTTCAAGGTTGTTCTTGGCAAAGTAGACAAGCTCTAGTTGCACGCTAAACATAATAGGTTATTCTCTCTAAATGATGGTCGTGCGGATCTGACAATGAACAATGGGCGCTAAATTAATTATTTATTTTTGTTAATTCAGATTTCGAAAGCAAGTTGACATTAAGGCTTGTTATTGTTTTGTTGTTGCAGATTCCGAAAGCAGTTCACACATCAGAGCTCTATGAACTACCCCCACGTATAGTGACTGTGGAAGACTTTCCGGGTAAAATTACCATTCGGTCACAATTAAATGTCATAGAAAATATTCGCAATTGGCTAACAGAGAGTGAACGAGTTTGGTTTCGAAGGTACCCTCAATTAGGTCGCTTAATAGACTTGCCAACTGAAGGGAACTTTTCTGGAGCACTGATGCATCATTTATTGTTGAGGCGAGTCGAATGCCAGAAGGAGCATGAGGTTTGGTTCTCCGCAGAGGGTAAACCGTTAAGGTTCTCTCTCAATGAGTTTGCCTTGATAACCGGCTTGTACACAAGCGGTGGCCCATCTCAAGAAGAAATTAAATCTCATGAGGTCCAAGAAATACTAATGAACAAGTATTGGCCTGGTGCGAATGGTGTCACTGTTGATGATGTTGCTAAGAAACTTGAAGAGTTGAGCCAAAAAAAGGTCAAATCCAAGGATAGAGTGCGACTAGCATTTGTATACATGATAGCTGGGTTCTTGATGGCTGGAGACGCGAGGAAGAAGATTAATTCATCTTGGCTTAAATATGCCGCTGACCTCAATTTCTTTGATCAATATCCTTGGGGAATTGAGTGTTATGATTTGACACTCATGAGCCTAAAGAAGATAAACCTCGCAGAAAAATGGGAGAAAAGGTGTCAGAAGAATAAGAAAGGTCCTGAAAATTATAATCTTTTCAGATGCCCGTGGATCTTTCAGGTAAGGTTTTCACTCTACGTTAATATTTTTTTCCTAGTTAAATATAATTTATTATTTGCTTGTTTTAGTAATGTCGGTATATTTTTCATTCTAGGCATGGGCTTTTGAAGCTATGCCCGAGTTGGGAAAGAGCCTGGCCAAATTTGAAGATCGAGGTAAACATATTCCACGGTGGTTTCGTTGGCAATTGACAGAAAAGGCGACCTTATGGCGTCCATGTTTGGAGCTCATGAGGTCGGTTGAGGTAATTCTAACTTACACTTTACATTTTTAAATTTAGTTTTATCCTTTTGGACTAATAGCTTATACTCATTTCATTTCTTTTTAGTTTACTGTACGACCTACTTTGACTCCTTCAGTGGAGGAGAGAGAACAAGACTACTATCAACGCCTCGATAAGTGTGAGGATATTGTGGATGGAGTCATAGATCACCTCACAATGTTTTTAGCAGGAGATGTTATCTTGCATAGTTCTGTAGTTAAGAAAGTGGATCATCGACCAAGTCCAGCCACTTCTTCTCCCCCAGCCACCACAACCCATGGCACGATTCCTGGAGCCTTTACCACCCATATTGCCCCCCAAACGCATTGCCCGATCATTGAAACATCAACTCCTATAGACTCTCAGGCCCATGGATCGATGCCAACAGCATCGACCTCCTTTGCCGCCCCATCTAGAGGTCAACAAGACCACTTTTTAGAGATGTTTCATCTTCTTTATCATCGTTTCAGTGAACATGAGGACGAGATCCAATCATCACATGCAAACCATGAGGAGAAGATTCAAACATTACATGCAAATCATGAGGACACGATCCGATCATTGCATGCAAACCATGTGGAGTCAATTATGGCCAATGTTCGGTTAGCTATTGGCAGTGCAAATGAGGCAATTATGATGAAGATCGAGCAAGTTATGGGTAGAATGGATACTCTATGCAACATCCTTGATCCCCATCCTCACAATACTGAGTGTGAGCAACAGTTCTCACGATGCAAAGAGATTAGAGATGATAGTGGTGGTTGTGGTGGTGCCTATTGTGAACAGCAACCTGTACAAGGTGTAGATATCAGAAATAGTGGTTGTGGTGCCTATTGTGAACAGCAACCCTTACAAGGCGCAGATATCAGAAATAATGGTGGTGGTGGTGGTGGTGCCTATTGTGAACAACAACCCTTACAAGGCGCAGATAATGAAAAAAGTGGTGTTGGCGACGTTACCAACCAACAGCCCACACTAGGTAAAGAGATCGTAGATGGTGGTGGAGATGTAGATGATTGTTCTTATATGACACCACCTACACCTATTCATGAGGGAGTGAGCTATGTGGAATTGGGTGATGAGATTGTGAAATATGGTCAACAACTGAAGCGTAAAAAGCGGTCTCAAGCCTTGATATCACCATTTCTAGAGTGGCCAAAGAAGGTTAAATTCACAAGGTCAGAACATCCTACTTTTGACCCATTCAAGCATCCTTATGAGAAGGAGCAGCAAGCCTTTTGGATATGGTACAAAGGTGAAATGAAAGGTAGCCTGACCATCCGATGCGGGCTCACTATGCAAAATCGACACTTTTTTGAGATTATGTTGCGCAAAGGTGCTTATATAAATAGTGAGGTAAGTTACTACTCTTTTGTAATAATCAAATATATATCTTCTTTATAAATTATTAATTATATTTATTGATTTACTTATCAATTGAATTAATTTGTATTTTTGCAGCATGTGGATGAGATTTTATATTTGTTTAGGAAACGGATCGATAAGTTTCCTAACATCTTTCCTAAAGATATCTGCATTCTCAGTGATTGTTTTTCCCAGACATTGTGTGCATTATACAATGATACTGTCAATCCAGAGACTAAAAATTTTAAAATTACTGCCCAGATGGAAGAATACTATAAAGGGATTAGGCCAAGTAGGGGAAGAGATTGGGCGGGAGTTAGTCGTTTCTACGTTCCATGGAACTGTTTAAACTGTCATTGGATATTACTTGATGTTGATGTTTCATCTTGGATCGTAACAATCTATGACTCGGTTCCTACTTGTCTTTCACTTGAGGATATGGACAATTCTGTGAAACCATTTCTTGAGTATTTCTCTTTTTTGCTTAAGAAGTCGGAGAAATTCTCAAGCTGCAAAGATAATTTCAAGAGTTCGATGATCTTAGCGCAAGCAGAAGAAAATACAGTCCCTATTAACAAAAATACGTAAGTTGTATTTGCATTTTAATTTTTTAATAAAAACTAACCTCTTGTTACTTCTAAGTTTATGTGTAAATTTGTTTAACAGGGGTGACTGTGGAGTATACATGTTAAAGACATTGGAGATGCTCATGGCTGGAAAATGCAATAAAGAAGCGCAAAAATACCTTAACGACAAAAAGATATTAGCTGTTAGAAGGTTTTATGCGGTTCAACTCTATGCTAGTAATGCAGATCCATAGTTGATGAGTAATATTATGTCTTTCTACATTATTACATCTTTTTATTATGTGAATGATTATTTCTTTGAATTGACTTTGAATTTTTAATTTTGACAAACTATACTGTGATCTTTAAATTTAGTTGCAATTGACATCTAATAATTTTAGAATAAATTGCACACTATTATACTTGCATCTTGATGTTTGCATATAATTTCGGAGGAATTTTTTTTATTTTTTTTTATAACAAATGAGTCGAGGTAGGCATAAATAGATCCTTCTAATTATGATATTTGTCTCTTTGCCAAGTATTGCTTACTTGCTTCATTTTCTTAGCTTCATTTTGAGCTCTACGTTCGGCATTCAAGAGCACAATTTTATCTTAGGTGCGTATAGGGATATGCTTCATGCGCTTTTTAAATTTTGGTGGTGTCCTGTGCTTAGATCTTGTCTTCCTTTTTCTCGAGTATCGATGAAAATCCCTTTCGGATTCCAAGTTCTACTTCATAATTCTACTTCATAATACTCTGAAAATGGACAACATTGAGGTCACTAATTGTTCTTATGCATAAGAGCAAATTGTTTGGAGTTAAAAGGTCTGTTCTCCAAAGGTCAAAACTGATATGTTCTTAGCAGATTTGAGTGCCCAGAACTTAGCTTAGTGAGTGTTCAGTTTTTGTGTTTGGTTTCTTTCCTTTTCTACCTTCTGTTTTGTGTGCCCACTGTGATTATATAGTTGCTTTATCTAAAGCGCTTTTTTTCTTTTTTTCTTTTTTTCTTTTTTGTTCAAACGACAAGAAGAATCCAAGACCAGAGATCAATAAAATTTTTATGATAAGGCTCAAGTGAAAGAAGCGTGTTTTGAGTTCTGGATACCCAAACACATTAAAAATTTGTATACATGGCTGTTTGAGCAATCCTTTAACATCAATGGAAATATCCAATTGACCGAATTCAAAAAATCCATAACACGAGGCCACACGCAACATTGTAACGACACTAATTGCCATATTGAAAATGTAACCTAGTAATAAAAGAACGAAACAAGGACGCCAATAAGTCAGGTAAAAGCAACCACTATTACATACAAAAACACACACAAAAAAAAAAAGGAGTAAACAAAGAAAGGTCCGTTGTCAGCCTATGGGTTATGCGATGATCGAAAATATAATTAAAACCCCGGATACCACCACGGATGATGCAATGGGCATGTCATTATCTTGAATAAGTTTTGAAAACAAACGTTAATTTTACAGTAAATTGAACACTTGCACTCCCAAACTATTCGGTTTTTTTTTTGTTTTTTTGTTTTTTTGTTTTTTGCATAATTGACTCTGAACTTTTAATTTTGACAAACTGCACTGTGATATTTAAATTTAATTACAATTGACATCTAATAATTTTAGAGTAAATTGCACACTTGTATACTTGCATCATGATGTTTGCATATGATTTCGGAGGAATTGTTTTAACATCAATTTCAAAACTTAAGGTAGTTTTCAATTTTCAGTTGACATATTATACATATACTAAACGAAGGGAAGGGTTTCATTGTTCATGCTACAGTGCTATGAACAGTGTCTTTCTCGTTTTATCCGTTTGTTTGTATACTAGCTATTTTGTCCTTTGCTGCTTTTTCATTTTATTGTTTAATTTATGTGGCTTTGGTAATTTCATTGAGATTGAGTGTTCTAGGACTTTCTTATATTTCTTCTGTCTCTGTTGGAAGCAGCTACTATGCTTCTGAAGCAAAAAAAAATTTTCCCACCGTCTGGTTTCTCTGTCTACATTCTTCCTATTTTTTATTGCCTATCTATTTTTTTTTTTTTTACTTTTGTTGGCTTTCTCATTTGCTTTTGGATAGATTCTTTTTTTCTTTTTATGTTTCGTCCATGGATTTGATCGTTTACTTTAGATCGATGTCTTTACATTGTCTTTCCTTGCGCCCTTTGTTCTCTTCGTCTTCAGCTTTCTTGGTTTTTTGACTTTGAATTTTTAGTTCATCCTTGCACTCATATGGTTTTTGGAGTTCTTAATTTTTTCTTCTCCATTTGTTTAGGCATAATTTTTTTTCCTGTTTCGTCCATGGATTTGGTCGTTTACTTCAGGTCGATGTCTTTAGTTTCTCTTTTCTTGCGCCGTTTGTTCTATTCGTCTTCAACTTTCTTAGTTTTTTTGGGCTTGGTTTTTCCGTTCATCCTTGCACTCATATGGTTTTTGGATTTTTTTTTATTTTTTCTTCTCCATTTGCTTAGGCAAATTTTCTTTTTCTCAATGTTTTTTCTCTTCTGATTTTTGTAGGTGTTTTGGGCTTTGTTGTTTTCTTTATGGTTTTTTATTTATTTGTTTTTTTGTTGATATTTTTGGAAAAAATTGTTTTCTTTGTTGTTTTCGTCATAATTTTTATATTTCTCTAAATTTTTCTAGGGTTTTTTTCTCTGCTTCTTTTCCCCATTGTTTATTTGATATTTTCCGCGGTTATTTATTTCTTAATTTTTTGTGCTTTTTTCTATTTCTTTTTTTCATGTTTTTTATTTCTTATTTTTCCCCGTTTTTCCTTATTCTTTTTTTCTATTATTTCATTTTTTCGTCCCTGTTTTTGTTTACTGTTTGCTGATTTCTTTGATTTTTTTATTAACATTTTTGAGTTTAGGTGATTTTGTACAATTGTCAGCGTCTTATTGTGTTAATGTTTGTGTTAATCTTTTATTCTGACACGTGCATTTCTTATCTTTCAGTTTTATATAATGCATATCTAAGATTTAACTATCTGTTACTTATTGGTTATGTTTTGCGGTCGTCTTCATGCTTTGTGACAGCTTTCGTTGATTAATCATTACTTCAATTGATTTCGCTTTGCAGGAATTTGTATCGGAGATTGAGTGAAACATTGGTAACTTTCTATATATATAATGCATGTTATTCTATTGCTATAATTTCTTACTTTCCCTTTGTCTTCATTCTTCAGATTTTACTATCTATTATGTTCTGTTTTCTCTCATTCTCACTGTTTAAATATCTTATTGATACTAGCCTTTTATTACTAATCTTACCGCGTCTTTAATATTCCCTTGGTATATTTCCACTGCTCAGTAATTTTGGTTGCTTTGTTAGATCTATCCTTTTGTCTGTGGTTCATCGACTGAGGCATTCAATTTTTTTCTCTATTTTTTTTAATTGTTTAAGAATATTGCTTTATGATGTTACGTTCATTTGTTATATGAATCCTTTCATGTGTTGATTTATCTGTTCATTTCAATATGTTTTTTATGAATATGAATTTCTTTTGCGTTATTTGATACAACACTGTGTTTCACTTTTCTTTGATATTTTTTCTATTACTTATAAATTATGTATTTTTGGTTTTTTTCCTCATTTATTATGTTAATTTGGGCATTATTTCAGTTATCCGTTTATTTCAGTATGTATTGATGCGTATACTAATATTTATTTATTGTCTCTTTCTTCTCTTAATGTTTACTATTTAAATTGTGTATAATATTGTTATGTCCGCAGAGGTTAGGTTCCTATTTTACTTTTTGCCTTCCTTTGTCAAAAGTTTAATTTTTTCATTTTTAAAAGTTTTAATTTCTTCTGGTGATGACGTTGTTATATTTCTTTTGTTATTAACATGTGCCGAGTAATTGTTATTATAGATTTGGCTATCATTGATGTTGCCTTTTTTTTAATTGTTTAAGAATATTGCTTTATGATGTTACGTTCATTTGTTATATGAATCCTTTCATGTGTTGATTTATCTGTTCATTTCAATATGTTTTTTATGAATATGAATTTCTTTTGCGTTATTTGATACAACACTGTGTTTCACTTTTCTTTGATATTTTTTCTATTACTTATAAATTATGTATTTTTGGTTTTTTTCCTCATTTATTATGTTAATTTGGGCATTATTTCAGTTATCCGTTTATTTCAGTATGTATTGATGCGTATACTAATATTTATTTATTGTCTCTTTCTTCTCTTAATGTTTACTATTTAAATTGTGTATAATATTGTTATGTCCGCAGAGGTTAGGTTCCTATTTTACTTTTTGCCTTCCTTTGTCAAAAGTTTAATTTTTTCATTTTTAAAAGTTTTAATTTCTTCTGGTGATGACGTTGTTATATTTCTTTTGTTATTAACATGTGCCGAGTAATTGTTATTATAGATTTGGCTATCATTGATGTTGCCCTTATTATTTTGGACTTATGCAATATATTCTAATTCGTTCTTCATTTTACTTCTACTGTTACTTTGTATGTCGCGATTTTTCTTATTTTCTTCCGCTTTTTTTTCATGCCTTCTGTTTAAAAAATTTTCTAAGCTTCATTCTTATGCATTTCGATTTTTATCTACTGTCATTTTATTTTACTCCATTTAGTTTTTTACTTTGTTTTTTCTTAAACAAATTGTTTTTGTTGTTTTAATGTCTACTGCTATTCTAAACTATGCTAATTTTTCTTACTTATGGCCTAAACTCTATAATAATATAGCTGACAACAATGTAAGGGCTTTGTTATCTTTCTTCTATCTCTATTGGAAGCAACTACTATGCTTCTGAAGCAAAAATTTTTTTCCCAACGTCTCTTTTCTCTATCTTCATGTTTTTGGCTACCTTCTTTCCTCTTTCTTTCATCGCTACATTTGTTCATTCTTCCTATTTTTTATTGCCTACCTATATTATTATTATAACTTTTTTTACTTTGGTTGGCTTTCTCATTTGCTTTCGGAGTGATTTTTTTTCTTTTTATGTTTCGTCCATAGATTTAGTCGTTTACTTTAGATCGATGTCTTTACATTCTC
>NW_010365950.1:671819-704639 GCF_000414095.1 Morus notabilis
CTTTCCCTGTGCCGTTTGTTCTCTTCATCTTCAGCTTTCTTGGATTTTTTGGTTTGGATTTTTTGTTCATCCTTGCACTCATATGGTTTTTGGATTTCTTAATTTTTTCTTCATTTGTTTGGGCACAATTTTTTTTCCTGTTTCGTCCATGGATTTGGTCATTTAGTTTAGATTGGTGTTTTCACATTCTCTTTTCTTGCGCCATTTGTTCTCTTCGTCTCCAGCTTTCTTGATTTTTTGGGTTTGGTTTTTTCGTTCATCCTTGCACTCATATGGCTTTTAGATTTATTTATTTTTTCTTCTCCATTTGCTTAGGCAAAATTTTTCTTTCTTCCCGTTTTTTCTCTTCTGATTTTTGTAGGTGTTTTGGGTTTTGTTGTTTTCTTTATGGGTTTTCATTTATTTGTTTTTTGTCAATATATTTAGGAAAAATTATTTTCTTTGTTGTTTACTTCATAATATTTATATTTCTCTAAATTTTTCTAGGGTTTTTTTCTCTGCTTCTTTTCCCCGTTGTTTATTTGTTATTTTTCACTGTTATTTATTTCTTAATTTTTTGTGCTTTTTTCTATTTCTTTTTTTTTGTTTTTATTTCTTATTTTTTCACCTTTCTTCCTTCTTCTTTTCTCCTGTTATTTCTTTTTTTCCATCCCTGTTTTTGTTTACTGTTTGTTGATTTCTTCAATTTTTTTATTAACATTTTTGAGTTTGGGCGATTATGTACAATTGTCAGCATCTTATATTGTTAATATTTGTGTTAATCTTTTATTCTGACACGTGCATTTCTTATCTTTCAGTTTTGTATAATGCATATCTAAGATTTAACTATATGTTATTTATTGGTTATTTTTTTCAGTCGTCTTGATGCTTTGTGACAGCTGTCATTGATTAATCATTACTTCAATTGATTTCGCTTTGCAGGAATTTGTATCGAAGATTGAGCGAAATATTGGTAACTTTCTGTATATATAATGCATGTTATTCTATTGCTATAATTTCTTACTTTCCCTTTGTCTTCATTCTTCAGATTTGACTATTTATTCTGTTCTGTTTTCTCTGAGTCTCACTGTTTAAATATCTTATTCATACTAGCCTTTTATTACTAATCTTACTGCGTCTTCAATATTCCCTTGGTATATTTTGGCTGCTCAGTAATTTTGGTTCCTTTGTTGGATCTATCCTTTTGCCTGTGGTTCATTGACTGAGGTATTCCAATTGTTTTTCTAATTTGTTTTTTGAATTGTTTTAGAATATTACTTTATGATGTTATATTCGTTTGTTATATGAATCCTTTCGTGTGTTGATTTATCTATTCATTTCAATATGTTTTTTTTATGAATATGAATTTCTTTTGCGTTATTTGATACAACATTGTGTTTCACGTTTCTTAAATATTTTTTCTATTACTTATAAATTATATATTTTTGTTTTTTTTCCTCATTTATTATGTTAATTTGGGCATTATTTCAGGTATCCGTTTATTTCAGTATGTATTGATGCTTATGCTAATATTTGTTTATTGTCTCTTTTTGCTCTAAATGTTTACTATTAAAATTGTGTATAATATTGTTATGTCCGCAGAGGTTAGGTTCCTATTTTACTTTTTGCCTTCCTTTGTCAAAAGTTTAATTTTTTCATTTTTAAAAGTTTTAATTTCTTCTGGTGATGACGTTGTTATATTTCTTTTGTTATTAACATGTGCCGAGTAATTGTTATTATAGATTTGGCTATCATTGATGTTGCCCTTATTATTTTGGACTTATGCAATATATTCTAATTCGTTCTTCATTTTACTTCTACTGTTACTTTGTATGTCGCGATTTTTCTTATTTTCTTCCGCTTTTTTTTCATGCCTTCTGTTTAAAAAATTTTCTAAGCTTCATTCTTATGCATTTCGATTTTTATCTACGGTCATTTTATTGTACTCCATTTTGTTTTTTACTTTGTTTTTTCTTAAACAAATTGTTTTTGTTGTTTTAATGTCTACTGCTGTTCTAAACTATGCTAATTTTTCTTACTTATGGCCTAAACTCTATAATAATATAGCTGACAACAATGTAAGGGCTTTGTTATCTTTCTTCTATCTCTATTGGAAGCAGCTACTATGGTTCTGAAGCAAAAAAAATTTTCCCAACGTCTCTTTTCTCTATCTTCATGTTTTTGGCTACCTTCTTTCCTCTTTCTTTCTTCGCTACATTTGTTCATTCTTCCTATTTTTTATTGCCTACCTATATTATTAGTATAACTTTTTTTACTTTGGTTGGCTTTCTCATTTGCTTTCGGAGTGATTTTTTTTCTTTTTATGTTTCGTCCATAGATTTAGTCGTTTACTTTAGATCGATGTCTTTACATTCTCTTTCCCGCCGTTTGTTCTCTTCATCTTCAGCTTTCTTGGATTTTTTGGTTTGGATTTTTTGTTCATCCTTGCACTCATATGGTTTTTGGATTTCTTAATTTTTTCTTCATTTGTTTGGGCACAATTTTTTTTCCTGTTTCGTCCATGGATTTGGTCATTTAGTTTAGATTGGTGTTTTCACATTCTCTTTTCTTGCGCCATTTGTTCTCTTCGTCTCCAGCTTTCTTGATTTTTTGGATTTGGTTTTTTCGTTCATCCTTGCACTCATATGGCTTTTAGATTAATTTATTTTTTCTTCTCCATTTGCTTAGGCAAAATTTTTCTTTCTTCCCGTTTTTTCTCTTATGATTTTTGTAGGTGTTTTGGGTTTTGTTGTTTTCTTTATGGGTTTTCATTTATTTGTTTTTTGTCAATATATTTAGGAAAAATTATTTTCTTTGTTGTTTACTTCATAATATTTATATTTCTCTAAATTTTTCTAGGGTTTTTTTCTCTGCTTCTTTTCCCCGTTGTTTATTTGTTATTTTTCACTGTTATTTATTTCTTAATTTTTTGTGCTTTTTTCTATTTCTTTTTTTTTGTTTTTATTTCTTATTTTTTCACCTTTCTTCCTTCTTCTTTTCTCCTGTTATTTCTTTTTTTCCATCCCTGTTTTTGTTTACTGTTTGTTGATTTCTTCAATTTTTTTATTAACATTTTTGAGTTTGGGCGATTATGTACAATTGTCAGCATCTTATATTGTTAATATTTGTGTTAATCTTTTATTCTGACACGTGCATTTCTTATCTTTCAGTTTTGTATAATGCATATCTAAGATTTAACTATATGTTATTTATTGGTTATTTTTTTCAGTCGTCTTGATGCTTTGTGACAGCTGTCATTGATTAATCATTACTTCAATTGATTTCGCTTTGCAGGAATTTGTATCGGAGATTGAGCGAAACATTGGTAACTTTCTGTATATATAATGCATGTTATTCTATTGCTATAATTTCTTACTTTCCCTTTGTCTTCATTCTTCAGATTTGACTATTTATTCTGTTCTGTTTTCTCTGAGTCTCACTGTTTAAATATCTTATTCATGCTAGCCTTTTATTACTAATCTTACTGCGTCTTCAATATTCCCTTGGTATATTTTGGTTGCTCAGTAATGTTTGTTGCTTTGTTGGATCTATCCTTTTGCCTGTGGTTCATTGACTGAGGTATTCAATTGTTTTCTCTAATTTGTTTTTTGAATTGTTTTAGAATATTACTTTATGATGTTATATTCGTTTGTTATATGAATCCTTTCATGTGTTGATTTATCTATTCATTTCAATATGTTTTTTATGAATATGAATTTCTTTTGCGTTATTTGATACAACACTGTGTTTCACGTTTCTTAAATATTTTTTCTATTACTTATAAATTATATATTTTTGTTTTTTTTCCTCATTTATTATGTTAATTTGGGCATTATTTCAGGTATCCGTTTATTTCAGTATGTATTGATGCTTATGCTAATATTTGTTTATTGTCTCTTTTTGCTCTAAATGTTTACTATTAAAATTGTGTATAATATTGTTATGTCCGCAGAGGTTAGGTTCCTATTTTACCTTTTGCCTTCCTTTCTCAAAAGTTTAATTTTTTCATTTTCAAAAGTTTTATTTTCTTCTGGTGATGATGTTGTTATATTTCTTGTATTGTTAACATGTGCCGAGTAATTGTTATTATAGATTTGACTATCATTGATGTTGCCCTTATTATTTTGGACTTATACAATATATTTTAATTCATTCTTCATTTGACTTCTATTGTTTCTTTGTATGCCGCGATTTTTCTTATTTTTTCCGCTTTTTTTTCATGCCTTCTGTTTAAAAATTTTTCTAAGCTTCATTCTTATTCATTTCAATTTGTATCTACTGTCATTTTATCATACCCTATTTAATTTTTTACTTTGTTTTTTCTTAAATATATTCTTTTTGTTGTTTCAATGTATATTGTTGTTTTAACCTATACCAATTTTTCTTACTTATGGTATAAACTCCTTAATAATATAGCTGGCAGCCATGTATATTACTATATCCTCTTTTTATTTCCTCTTCATTTCATTTTCTTACTTTTCTTGGTTGGTTAAATTTTTTTTTCTTTTCTAATTTTCTCTGCTTTGGTTTTTTGCCTTCTACTACCCTCTATGTCTTTCTTTTTTTTCTTCTCTTTTGGAGAAAAGCGCCTTGCTTTTGCCGAATCTTCTTTTCGGCTTTATTTTTTTGGGTGTTTTGGGTTTTGTTTTTTTCTTCTTCTTTGCATTGATATGGTTTTTTTGTTTTGATATGCTTTTTTGGTTTTTTTTTCTTCTCGATTTGTTTCGACATAAATTTTTTTTCCTTTTCTTCCTTTGTTCTCTTCTGATCTTTTTGGGTGTTTTGGGTTTTGTTGATTTCGTCATTTCTATACTAATCTGGTCTTTACATTTTTTTTTTCCAATCTATTTCAAAAATAAATTTTCCTTTCACCGCTTCATCTTTTCGTCTTGATGTTTTATGATTGTTTGGGTTATATTGTTCTGTTCTGAAAACATTTTTTTTTTATTTACCTACTTTTTCTTTACATGTTTTTCATACAAATGTTTTTCTTCGCATGTTTTTTTTCAATCTATTTCAGAATTTTAGCAATGTCTATTTTTCTTTATTTTTTTTTTCATTTTTTTTTCTTTTCTCATTGTGGGCGGTTAGCTTAATTAGTTGTTCTTCCTTTTGATTTTTGCAGGACTATTACTATCTCACCGTGTTAATTTTTTGGTTTGACACATATTTTTGGTCATTATGCAATTTTGTGTAACGAAGAATTGATATTTGATTGTCCGTTGTCTATTGGTTCCATTTTGCGGTGTTTCTGCTTCTTCGGGACATCTGCCATGCAGTAATCATGTTTTTGATATATCTGTTTTTGTAGGAATTTTTATCGGAGATTGAGCGAAAATGTGATGTCGTTGTGCATAGATAAAATATGTTCTATTTTGTTGCTATAATTTCTTACTTTCTTCTAGATATTCAATTCATGTCTTTGTCTTGCTCGGTTTTGAATATTGCGTTGTTCAACTTGGTTTTGTTTTATTTGGAATATTGATTTTTCTGCTACATCTATCCTGTTCATCGTGTTTCCTCGATCGAGGTATTCAGTTTTCTTTCTTATATATATATTTCTTAGTTCTTATAAAGTATTTGTTTATGGTATTTTTCTGATTTATTATCTGAATTTGGTCATTATTAGATTTATTTGTTTATTTCAATATGTATTGATGCCTATGCTATTATGTGTTTTTTTTTTTTTTGGTTTTGCTGTTTGGTGTTTCAGTTATCTAAAATATTGTTATTTATGTAGAAGTTAGGATCATACTTTACTTTCTTTGTTGCTTTTTCAACAGGTTTTTTTCTCCTTTTAAAGTTATTTTTCTTTTGTTGTCAACATGTGCTGGGTGATTGTTATAACAAACTTGGCTGTCATTGATGTTGCTCTTATTATTTTCGATTTATGCCAATATGTTTAAATATGTTTTTCGTGTTAGTTTTAATGTTCTTTGGTAGGTCAGGGTTTTTTGATTTGTTTGTGCCCTTTTGTGGCGCTTACTTTTCGTGTCACTTTGATTTTTATGTACTGTGATTGTATCGTATTGTGTTTAGTTTTTTACTCCGTTTTTTGTTCTTAAATATGTTGTGGTTTAAACTGTAATAATTTTTTTTCCATTTATGGCATAAATTCCTTAATAATATAGCTGGCAGCCATGTACATTGTTAGGTCATGTTTCAGTTACCTATCATATATGTTGTTGACAATAAAAGATTATTATCTGAACCAAATTTTTTATATATTATTTTATGTTTTTTTTATTCTTTCCTAATTTCCTTATGTTTTCTACTTAATTAATAGTGCAATATGAAGGGTTTCTTTTTTGTTTATACAGATTTAATCTATGCGTGTGATATGTTAATGGAACTAAATGTATTCTAAAAGTTGTGTGATCTTCGTTCTTTTTTAGAATGTAGTACTTATATACTATATTCATTAAATGATAATAAAATATTTTTACACTGTGCTTATTTAGAGCAGATTTGGTGTTTTGTTATATCGATCATTTACTGCTCTGCTTGAATATCAATCGCTTGTTGCTTTCTCTTGCTATCACTGCGTCATTTCTCTCTATATTATGATTTGGTTGCCCGACATTTCAAATTTAAACAGTGTTTCAGGTATTATTAATGGTTTATATCGTTAATATTTCAATATTTGTACTGATGTTAGGTATATAGGTATGTTGAACTTAATATTATCTCTTTTTAGAGTACATATATTTGTATGTTTGGGTAGTAATGAAATATGCTGTGTTTGTTTTCTAATATATGTTCATAAATGCTTTAATTGTGTTGTTAGTAAATGTTATTACTATATGTTGGTTATAATAATTTTCATATGTTGTTAATAAGTATTAGTAAAATATGTGTTATGTCTGCCTTCTCTTTTTCCTTTTTTTTTTTTTTTGCTCTCGCTTTCGTTACTACATTTTTCTAGACATTACATCCATTTGTATTGCTTTTTTTGCTATACATATATGTATGTATGTTTGTTTTATAAACTTTATTAACAATATCTATTATATTATTTACTAATTGATTTCAAGTATCAGCCTTTTTTTTTAGCTTTTTATTTCTTTCAACATTTATATATACATATAATACTTATCTTCTTCGAATTGGATTTTACTTTCTTATTTAAAGAAAATTTGTATATTTCTTTGTCTTTTGGTGTAGCAATGATAATGATAAGCGATTTAAATATTTTGATACATAGCTTGTCCAAGAATTACTGTTAAAACTTTTTCAGTTTTTTCACTACCTTTTGGCTCTGTTCTTTTTACCAATATTTTTTTTTCGTTTCTTTTTCTTAGTCTTCATTATTTTCTACTTTTATTCTGCAACATTTGCCTTCTTAGTAATATTAGGCCATTAAAAACATCTTTATATGTATTTTACTTTTATCTTACTGTTAATACTATTTTAGCCTTTACTATTATATTTATTTTTTACTCGGTTCTTTCTTTTTTGTTAGTCATTTATGAAATCTGGGATTGAGATGAGAGACGCTCTGTGATTACGCCTAAACGTGTACAAAAATAAGCAGTCAATTGTAGCACAATTATGACGGTCGATCCCACGATGAGGTGACAAACTAAACAAGAAACGATTAGCAAATAAAAAGCGTTAGGAAATAAATAATAAAATAAAAATAAAAGAGAATAAAATTTTTGTTGAGAAGTTTAAGCGTAAGAAAAATGTATGAGAAAATTATATGATTAAAATCGGTAAGGCGTCGAGATTCCCCTATATGCTTGGTTCACCCGAATGGATTTTGATTTTTGAGATTACTCAATTGAAAGTTTCACATCCCAAACTAACAATCGGAAAATAAATATTTGAAGAACATGTGAATTAAAATGTATTCGAGTGAGTAAAATTCTTACGTTTAGAACTAGGAAAAATTATTTTATAAGAAATCTAAAAGCGATAATATACCATTGGCAATATTACAGTAAAAGACTACTCATAAAACAATACCTACCAATATATAGTATCATGTAACAATCACATAAAAAGAGCTTGACTATATTTATATAAAAGTTGACAATAAAATATATCAATATGAGAAATTAGAAAAAGATAGAAGAAAATTAATCTCTCAAATATATAAACTTTGAAGAACAAATGAAGAATCAAAATCCACTCAAGATCACTTCACATATAGGTTTCTCTTTAACCTCACCAAAGAACTCTAGCCAAACTTGCACATAATTCCCACAAAATTTTAAAGAGAAAATATGAGAATAAGAGCAAGAAAATAAGAGAAAAAGTGTCTAAACTTAAGCTCCAAAATCAACAACCTAATACACAAAACCAAGCCCTTATTTATAAAGTTTCTGGGCCATGCCAAACGTTGCAATCAGCAACAAGAAGAAATGGAACGGATTCCAATAAAATTGGAATTTACAATGCTTTATTTTGGGATAAAGGCTGATAATGGTGGAGAAAGAACCATCAGAAACGTTTGCAACAGGAAAAACTGAGGAGTGCAATAGCTAGTACACGTGGCGCGCTGAGGAGAAAGAAACATTACTGTGCTCGGGACACGTGGCGCAAGCTGATAGGCGAACGGAGGAAATGGCTGATAGCTGGGTCCCACGAGGAACACATGGCGGGCGCTGGTGAGGCTCGTGTGGCTCAGCTCCAATAGGCTTGGCTCGGCGGGCTGAAGGGCTTATGGACTGATGGGCTTTTTGATGGGCTTCTTAGTGGGCTTTCTTTCTTTTTAGATTCGGCCTGAACATCTTATTTCCCTACAAAACAAATTAAATTAAATTAAAATTAAATACTTCCATATAAAATTAATTCCATGAAAATATTTAATTAAAACCTAATTTATTTAACAATTATGAACAATTTAGGTGCATTTTCATGCACTTATCACAACTCCCAACTAGCTTATTGCTAGTTCCTAGCAATTCAAGTGAAAGAAAAATCATGTCAAGTTGAAAATTCAAATCAAAACAAGCAAAATTACCTAAGCAAACAGACAAAACATTAGTAAGAGATCATAAAATGCTTTCAAAACTGCTTTAGTCATAACTCCAGAGTCGCGTGTGTGTGCACCAAATCGTAACCCTCTTACCACAGTCCATAACACAAATATCATCGAAAAAATTGACCAAGAAAAAGTCTCAACTCCATTTACCTCACGGGTGTTGGAAATATTTTAATGCAAAGGGATTTTCACTCATGGAGTTGGAAATCAATCAATCAATGCTCAAGTGAGAGAAGGCAATTTAAGGAGAAGCTAATAAACAAACATTGATCAAATGATAAGCAAATAATAAAAAAAAAAAACTAAAACTAAAACAATCCATCACTCGAACCATAAACAAGCTTTCGGGATTTCATTCTGGTCAAAAACAAAAGAAAATCTCATAAACAAAGAAGGAGCCGAGAAATACAAACAAATATACTAACCTTTTTTTTCTCTCTCTTTTTCCCCCTTTTTTTTCTTTTTTCTTCTTTTTTTTAAGGCAAGAGACAACATACATTTGATGAAGCTGATGTAGTAAGGCATTATTTTGACTGGTTGCTATGCAGCGCAAGATGTGAGTACAACCAAACTACCTGAACATTGATGATAAAATGATGCTCTTGCTCTCTGTTTTTTTTTTCTTTTTTTCTTTTTTTTTTCTTTTTTTTTGAGAAAGAAATACAAAAGAAAAAAAATGATAAATATTTACAACACATGGCTCAATTCTAAAAATTTTTCCTAACCAGAAATCATCCCTCAAGCAAATGTCACAAGCCAAGCAATGGTGCTCCAATAATGATTCAACCAACTCAAAAGATCAATGAAAGTTTAAAAAGCTGTTTTCTCAACTCTCACAACTCACAATAAATAAAAACCTTAAACTCGGGAATTCTTCTCAACTAAATGTGTTAACAACCATCTTACCACAAGGTTTGGCACATGTGCTCAAAAATAACTCTGGAAATCATTTCTTGGTAATTAAGATAGCAAAAGCTGACTCAAATCGAACATTTTGAAATCATACCTAGATAATCTCGCAAAAATTTTGACCCAAAATAACAACAAGATAAAATTTAATCTCACGCATGAATATGCTCACCACCCCCAACCCAAAATCAGACAGTGTCCTCAATGTCTAAAAATATATGTAATTTGAAGAAGACAAGGAAAGAGAACACTTGGATGATGATCATTGGAACAAAGCTGAGCCTCCTGAACTGAGTCCCAAAACACAAAAAGTTGGAAAATTACATTTAGACCCCTCCTTTTCTTCCTCCAATGTTTTGTTTAGTGTAAAAACACAATAAAACACTCTTTTTTTCATGCCAAAAACCAGTGAGTGTTCATCCAAGTGAGCGAAGCAAAAAAAAAACTAAAAGTGCAGAAAAGCAAGTTTTAAGCAGAAATCGATAGAACTACCGAGGATTAGTGACTCCGGAGTTTATTCTTCATTCTTCTAAGGTGAGATTTCAATTTTTGCTCTCCTTTTTTCTTACCTTGGCCAACCTTGGATGTGGAAGAGAGAATGGAGAAAGTTTGATTTAAGATGATGAATGAATTTCCATTGACAAAGGAATTTAAACTTAGTGATTAAGGGATTAATTTTTGGTTGTTAGATTATGTTTCTAGCAACTTTTGATTATGGAAATCCTTGTGAGAATTTGGATGAAACCCTAGAGTATGGTTTCTAAGATGATAAAATCGTATGACAATGATTGTGGGTTATGTTTGAAAGTTGGAATAATGGATAAAATGAGCTAAGGATAGCTCGCAAAACACAAAAAATCAGGCGAAACTCTGTCAGAATTTAGTTTGAGAATTTGAAGTTAAACTTACTTTTAGTTCTAAATAGAAGCTTTAAACTATTTTCTTTGAAAACACTTCAAAACTGTTAAAACAGTTTTTGTGTTAAACAGAATAGTTCATTAAAGAACTCGAAATGTAATCTCAGAAAAGTATGTCGATTTCAGACTTTATTTAATGAAAAGTAAGGTTATGAGGATTTAATAAACCTAATCTTTAAATTAGAAACCAGGTTTCATAATCCTTTAAGGTAGAAAAGAGAAAGAAAGCCATAAATAGAGAAATTAGACTTTCTTACAAGCTTGCTAAAATAGAATAGCAGTGATAGTTAATCTCACACTCTTAATGGGCATTTATGCTCAGAAACAAGCAAGAAAGAGAACATACTATGTGGCGACTAAAGGATTCCAGCTTTATAAACCATGTAAGTAGGAATCTCCCATACAGTATAAATAGATTTTAAAATAAGAGTACACATGAATTATATATGTTTGAGTATATTTCATGTATAGTAATAGTATGCTATGCTCTGTCATTTTGCATACACCTTAATAAGTCAAGAGGAACTTATAAGAAGAAACTCAGTTGAGTGTCGTACCAGCCTCCGTGAGGGAGGTAATCAGACTCCGCAAGGGAGATAAAGAAAAAAAAGTCCTCCGCAAAGGAGGCACTCAATTCAGTTTAAAATGACGGTGTCATTAGGGACCTTGCAAACCCTCACGTCCTGATGATTGCGCGCAATGGTACATGCTCAGGCCCATCAGTGAATAAGATAAGTTCAGACAATAAAACTATGATAAAACATCATAAGTCAGTATAATCGGTTCATGTATATATAGTCATGTGAACTTACAGAAGTTTTGCGAGAAATAGTTCCTACTTACTAAGTAAAAGCTCATTATAGAGTATTTATATTGTAGGTAAGCAACCTGCATCAAATTCTTGATGGACTGTTGGCAAGACAGTGCACGAATGGTGTGGAGATTGGAGAATGGATACCGCACGAAATTATTTCCGCAACAGTTTAAAGTGTTAAATAGTTTTGTTAAAATATGACTCTGACTTTGTATGTTGGAAGTTTGTATTAAGATTATTAAGTTTATGTAAGTAAGCAGTGTTTAAGGAGTAAGTAAATACATTTGCATACATTTATGCCTCATAAAAGGATTTTGTTTTTGAAGTATAATCTTCATGTTATGTTTAAAAAGGGAAATCAGAACTTATGTTATTATGATATAGCATTTTGGGAGAAAGCAACTAATGTTCAAAAAGAGATAGCATTTTAAGGAAAAGAAACTTATGTACAAAAATGTTACAACATTCTTTATAGCATTTAAAAAAATTCGTAAATTTCTCAGAGATTTTAGAAAGTATAAATATATTAAAGTCAGCTACAGTGAAGGCCACCTAGTAGGGTCGTCACAACATAGGATATCAGATGGCAACAATGCGATTGGGTGATTGTTGATCGACTGATTAAGTCTACTCACGTTTGCTCATCAAGCAAAGTTATTTTATCGAATGACTAGTCGAATTGAAAATAGTCTAAAATAGTAACGTTGCATAGAGTTCTCAGGTCCATTATTCAAACCGAGACAGTTATTTCATGTCAAGGCTCTGAGAGAAAGCGTACAAGACACAACAAGCTCTAAGTTAAAGTTTAACATGACATTTCACTCGTAGACTTTTAGAGGTTTAAGTGGGAGAGTTAGACTTTATGAAGGTTATACTGATGAAAGATGCAATAAGATTCGATACGAAAGGAAATTTTGAGATCTCAAAGAGAATTGGTGAGGATGCGTACATGGTAGAATCGCCATAGAAATTAGTATCCGTGCGCAATGAGATTCACGTAATGATGTTGAAAAGGTATATGCCGGAACTATCATTTTATTACACCAGGAACTAGTTAGTTAAGGTGCACACAAACCTACAAAGGGAAATCATTTCAGGTTTTGGCTCACGAGGAGAAATCCTCGAAAGAAATAAGGTCAGATTCCTTATTAAGACATTTGAGGTAGAATCGCTAAATTAAGAACATGAGTAAGTCATGAAGCAGTAGGATATCCCTAGTTTAGTTAAATTTTCGAGGACAAAAATTTTGTAAGGTGGGAAGATTGTAATGTCCGGGAAAAATCCATAAATTAATAAGTAGAATTAATTAAGGATTTTCTATAATTTACGTCAGCGAAGCTAATTACCTCAAATTAGTACAAATTTTATCTGTTTAGAGGGAATCTTTGAAGATAAGATCAAGGGATGAAATAGTTATTAAAATTATTAAAATGCTTCACTTTCTCTCTCTTTCTCTCTCTCTCTCTCTCTCTCACTTTCTCTCTCTTCTTCTTATTCACTTTCTCTCTTTCCTCTCCCACATCTCTCATTTTCTTCTCCACGCCGGCCACAATCTCCAATAGAGATTCTTGCATCGTTTTATGACACCTCCCTCACCATCATGAAGTTCTCGATGAGCTGAGCATTTTGACAGGTCACATGACCTCCAACTCCTCCGAATGAAGCCACAATCACCGCCAAAGTTTTGAAAACAACTGAAACTTTCGATCGTGATATCTTCGCCATCCGAACTCTAATCGAGGTGATTTTAGTTCCTATAAATTCAGAATGAAGAGACGAAGAAATACGAACGACATAAGAATGAAAATTGAATGATGTATGAATAAGAAAGATGAAGCATAATACAAAAGGTGTTCTGTTTTAGATGTTTATAAATATGTTAGGATGTATTGTGTGAATACAAAAGGTGTGAATGCAGATGTTTATAAATATTGTTGGTTTCTGAATCGAATTCGGATGCGGAAGCGTGGGGATAGTGGATCAAGTATAACAAAAATTTTCATAACACCTTTGAGATACTCTATAGATTATATTAATTTATGCATGAATAAATTAATCACATTAATTTATTTATTAAGAACTCAATTAGGAATAATATATGGCGGCCGATTAGGATGATATCTTGAGTTCTTTGACCTCGAATAATCCTTGCTCCAAAGCCTTGTGTTTAGAAACCAATGTCTTCCACGTCAATTGCTAGAATCTATGAAGATGTGTGTGTGGACACACCTGACACAAAACGGGTTAGAATAAACACTCAAATTTCCACAAACATCAACACATGCACGATGTGGAATTTTTGGAGAAAAAATATTTTTCCTTTCACTCTATAGAGAATTTCAGCCACACATAGAAAAATAGGTCAAAAAATTGTGTCTCACAATTTTCTATCATTCTCTTATTTATATAGTAGAAGTCTAACTTCTAGAAGGAATCCAATCTCTATCAAGAGAAAATCATCCTTTATCCTGCAGTACAATTTTGATTCAAATTCAAATTCCAATTTAAGTCAAACTTAAATTAATTTGAATTCTAAATTGAACAACTTATCAAACAAGTTTAAAAGGATAAATTTAAATTATGTTCACAATTCAAATTCAAATTTAAATAATCACATTATTTAAATAATAATTAATTCTCAATTAATTATTTTTGAGTTTTTAATTTTAGAATTCCGTAATTCTAAAATTCTCATTTTACCCTTTGTGTCTGGTAGAATTACAAGGATGACGCGGGGACTAATGGACCTATAATCCTGAGCTCTAATAAACTTAATAATTAATTAAACACTTTAATTAATTAATTAATTCCATTAATTCTAATAGTTAGTCATTATAGACATAAATTACTTTTAAACTGTGAAGTGTCTATTTGATATTGTCACTACATATAGATCAATCATCTATAAATATTTCATAATTAGAGCTAGATAGAATCCGTTAACCTCTCTAATTATATCTTCATCCTTAAGTACCATTGATTCTCTAATGGATAGTGATTCATAAAATACATTCATGAACCAGAGCGCTCTTACTAGTCCAAGTACCGAATCAACACTCAAGAGAATTATTTATCTGCTTCTTTCTCAAGAATGAATGGATTCCATATCGTATAATAACATTCCCGGCTACCTATTTCATCATGTCTCCAAAATACAAGGAATAAGATTCAGCGTCTCGGAATCCGTACCGAGTAAATCAAAAGACACAAATTCATAAATAGGAGTTTGTTAAGAACTCAGGATTAAAATCATTCTATATATAACCATCAGTAGACTCAATTAGAATTTCTATACTTAACGAAAATTATTAGAAATTGATATTGTGTTTTTGTTCCCGTTTCACATAATCTCATTATGCGAAATACACTAATTCAATATCTCGCCATATTAACGGTGCGGATAACACCGTTTCATTCTAAATGGGAATGAAATGTATTAATAATGTTTTAATTAAAGATTATGAACTTTAATTAAATTCATTACGAACATCGCTTTTTGAATATTATCCGTTTAAGGTCACATAAATAATCATGGAATTTTCATTGATATTCATAAAATATTCACAAATATATATACACATAAAATGATGAATAAACTCTTTTATTAAATAAATAATAAATGTCCTATTACATCTCATGCTTTAGGACACCATTCCCAACAATCTCCCACTTGTCCTAAAGATAGTAGAATATGTCTTCAATCCTGAAACTTTCTAGGTGTCTGTGACTGATCTATGCCTGGAATAACTTCCAGATCAGTTAAGAATTTCTGGAGTTAGGTTGCTTTCTTTTGCTACTTCACAAGCTGCAACACATTAACTCTTAATGATAGAATTAGCAATCACACTTTGCCAACAACCTTTCATATCACGACTCCTTCACATAGTGTGAACACAGATTTGGATGTCGACTCTCGAAATCCATGCAAGACTTATAGTCAAAGTCTGTGTATCCAGCTAAAAGACAACTCTTTCATTGACTAAACTATCTTATAGTTTCTTACTTTCCTCATACACTTAAGGATACACTACAACGCTACCCAATGATCGAATCTTGAGTTCAACTGACAACGACTGACCACTCCCACTGAATATCATATATTCGGGTTTGCAAAAATAAGAACATCTTCTTTTCTTTTGTTTGATACATCATGGTTTTGATCAAATCCATAAGACTTAATAGCCTTATCAAACCTGATGTTCCATGATCTAGTAGCTTGCTTCAATCCATAAATGGATCTCGGCAGCTTGCAGACTTTCTGCTCTTGGCCTTCCTTTATGTAACCCTCTGACTGATCAATATAGATGGTTTCTTCAAGATAGCCATTTAGAAAAGCTGTCTTGCCATCCATCTTCCATATCTCATATTCAAAATATGCTCATATGGCCAAGAGTATCCGGATGGACTTAAGCATGGCTTTCGATAAGAGAGTTTCCTCAAAGTCAACTCCCTATTTCTAGGTATAACCCTTAGCTACTAGCCTTGCTTTACAAGTCTCTACTTTTCCATCCGCTCCTCTCTTTCTCTTGAAGATCCACTTGCATCCAGTGGGTTTTACCCCTACAGGTAGATCCACATATTGCCAGACTAAGTTGGAGTACATTGACTCCATCTCGAGTTTCATAGTTGCTTGCCATTTCTCTTTATTAGAATCATCCATTGAAGCCTTAAAGGTCAATAGATCCTCCTTACCGTCACCAGCAGTGACTATCTGGGCCTCTCCGGTATACCGGTCAGGTAACTTGCTTACCCTTCTACTACGACGAGGTGCCACAGGAGTTTAATTAGGAATCATGGTTCTAACAAATATGCATATTTATGATCTTGTAACTATATAAAATAATCCTCCACTTGTCCCCATTGCATATCCCACAAATATGCATATTTCTGATCTTGGTTCTAACTTCTCAGTCTATTGTTTCATCACATGAGCCGGACACGCCCATATGTGAATATGCTTCAAAACTGACTTTCGACCATTCCACAACTCTAGAGGTGTCTTTCATACATATATAGATGGTGGTAGATTCAGAATATACACGGGTTCTTAGGGCATAACCCCAAAATGAAGTAGGAAGTATAGAATAACTCAACATTGATCTTATCATGTCAAGCAAAGTCTGATTTCCCCTTTCGGCTATACCACTCTGTTGTGGTGTACCAGGTGCAGTCAATTAGGATAACACACCTTCTTCAATCAAGAAATCCCAGAACTCTTAGTCTAGGTATTCTTCTCCTCAATCTGATCGAAGTGTCTTGATTGATTTACCTAATTATTTTTCAACTTCTGCTCGGAACTCTTTAAACTTTCTAAAAGTTTCAGATTTTCATTGCATTAGGTAAACATAACCATATATCGAATAGTCATCAATAAAGGTAACATAATATTTGTAACCATCTCTAGCTTGGACATTTAACAGTCCATCTACATCCGAATATATTAGCTGAAGGGGTTCTATAGCTCTTTCTCCTTTCACTGTGAAAAGGTCTCTTAGTCAATTTACCTTCTAGATAACATTCACAAACTAGAAGCTTATTAACTTTTAGTTCGTGTAAAGGACCATCCTTCACCAGTCTTTCAATCGTGTTTAGGTTAATATGATCAAGCCTAAGATGCCACAGATATGTGTTATTATCATGAGAAATCTTTTGCTTATTATTCTTAGGTTCGACAACTGTTGAACATTTCAACATTACGTAGTGAGACAGGCATTAGTTTAAACGGTATAAACCGTTTTCCATAATATCCAAAACATATATCGAAACCACTCTGAAAAATGTGGACTAGAATATTATTAAAGGCAATTGTTCAAATAATTTGGAATTAGAAATCAAATTTCTCTTTAAGCTTGGAGGGAAATAAACTTTGTTCACAACAAGATATTTTCAAAACTAAAGTCTAACTTCTCCCACTACTTTTGCCGGTACCCTCGCGGTTTTTCCACTTTCATCGTGTAGTCCTTGACAGCAAGTTCTTCGTAAGAACTAATATTTTGTAAAGAAACCCAAACATTATTAGTTGCTCCTGAATCAACTATCCAAGACGAGAAATCACCCTCTACTAAACATGTTTCTAGAATTAGTAAATCTTATTTACTTTGATTCTTCTTCTTTGTTTAGGTGGAAACAATTTCCATTTAAGGGCTAAAACTTAATAAAGAAAACGAACATGATTAGTTATTCCCGAATCTACTATTCAGGATAAGGTATCACCCTTTTACTAAAAGATGTTTTTAGAACTAGCAAATCATATTTGCTTGAGTTCCTTTCTTTGTTTCGAGAAATAATTTCCTTGTAAGAGCTGAGACTTAAAGAAAACAAACATGATTAGTTATTGCCAAATCTACTATCCATGATAAGGTATCACCCTTTTACTAAAACATATTTTTAGAACTAGCAAATCATATTTGCTTGAGTTCCTTTCTTTGTTTCGATGGAAATGACTGTCCTTGTGACAACCAAGACTTAATAAAGAAAATAAACATGAGTAGTAACTCCCGAATCTACTATCCAGGAATAGGAGTCACCCTTTAGTAAACATGTTTTTCGAACTAACAAATCATATTCGCTTTATTATTTTCCTTTATTTTGGTGGAAACGTCTTTCCTTTTGTCTTTTGGTCAAGGCCCTTACAGTATTTAGCCAAGCCTTTCTTATATGGATTCCCATATACGGTATATGATTACGACATTATCTCATAAGTTGTTTCCATGCCTTCATATTTCTTGTGAATTACCATGCACAACTCTAGCTAACAGTTAGCTAATGTGATTTTGTTAGGGACATGAGGACAATCCTCCATTTGGGACAAACTTATATTCATCACATGAATGCGAGTTGTTTATGTTACTTTACCACTTCGCATAGTTTATCTCTAGTCAGTGTTTCAGTTTCATGTAGTGAGATTATAAGATTTGACATATTAGAAATAAGTAGAATATTCATCTAAGTAATTTATGTGCATGAATATCAAGGCATGTGAATTTTTGGCACAATTAAATATGTTGCATGATGCACATGAAAAATACATAAGTCATGTTTTAATTTTAGGTGCTAACGATAATCCAATTTTTCACAAATAAAGTGTACCTTTGGTTAGTCAAATTATATGCAAATTAGACCGATACTCTTCTCAGTTAATAAATATAGTCAAAATATCTCCTATTTTTATATTTATTAACTACCGTTATTTTGGTCAAAATATAACCAACAAATTTGATTATATTTTATAAGTGTAACCCACCGTTTCAGATCCCATAGATTTAACTCAGGATTGCTACCTTTGGGTAGTTAATTCAGAAATACATCCTGAAATCTTATCTCTAGGAAGCCAACCTTGTTATTAATATGGCAAGAACACTCTCCTTTAAGAGGGTGATACAATGTCGCCGTAAGTCCCTCTCCAGATCTCACAGTGTTGCGAAGGAATCGAAGAAATTTCAGACAGATAATTATTAGATAGATTTCGAGGAACCAGTATTATTGATAAACATTGTCCAAATAGGGCCCACAAAAACACACACTTTCTCTGTTTTTTTTTTTTTATAATTAAACCCACACTCTTTTGGCATTCTTCCCAAATGTCCTTATTTGCATTTGCTCTCTTTGAGCCTTATCTTTTTTCTCTCTTTTTGTCTTTCTTCTCCAAACACAGGTCTCCATTTATTTCGCTAATTTGAGTTTTATTATAGTAAAAATCTCTTATAAATAATCACATTTAACTTTTTTGCTACAGTAAAAAACTCTCAAATAAAATTACATATCAATTTAAATTAAAAACTCGAATCAACGAACTAAACGAGCTCATTATATCGCGCACAAACTGTTGGACGTATTTCCCCAAACAAAATTAGAGGGGCGTAATAATAAATAAAGGAGACTTGCTGACATTGCGTAAAATCACATTTGATTTCACACCTCAAAAACCCCCACTTATCGTAATTATTATTATCTTTTCTTTTCATTTATACCCCCACCCCACACTACTGTCCCACACACGCGCATACTTGAATCTCAACGTCAATCAATCGCCCTTTCCTTTTTCCTTCTCTTTTTTTCCCTTTTCCTTTTCTTTTTGAAATTTTCACACAAGAGGAGGAAGAATTCTGGGTTAGTTTCCGTTTTTCGACTATATATGTTCGCTTTCTCGTCTATGTACGACACAATTATTTTCTCTATTCTCTTGGGTGGTTATTGTGGGATTTTTTTTTTCAATCCTTTCGCTTTCGATTCTTTATTCGCCATTTTTTTTTTGTTTTTTAGGGTTTCTTTCTGTTCGGATACGCAAACGTTATTTGTTTTTGCCTTTTCGGATAATGCTTTGCGAATATTTGTCTGTAGATTTATTTTATTTTATTTTTGTTGAGTTAGGCTCTAGATGTCATTTTTTTTTTCCTTTTTTTGTTTATTTATTGTTATTGTTTGCTGCTTTCTACCAAACTTTGGTATTAGTATTTCGCTTTCTCAGTTTAATTACATTTCTTCAGATTATTTGCTCAATTCATTTCTTTTTCAATGTGCAATATTGAGTGTATTGTGTTATATATGCAAAGTTGTTGGCAAGGGATTTCTTGAGTGTTTTCTCATAATTCCTGTTTATGGGATTTTTTTTTTGTTAACTTTTGAATATCTATAAGAGCCCCACATGATGGTCTGGTTTGGTTTGCTTTGCTTTGCTTTTTGATTTCATTAGGTATATTTACTAATCCTGAACTTGTAATTTCAAATTGGTATTCTTTCATGTTTCCTATATAAAAAAAGGAGAAAACTTTGTATTCTCACATCACATTGATAAATCTATTTTACTAGAAAATCAAAGGCTTTTGGAGATGGCAGTAAATAAAGTGTACTGAGCTTATTGTGAATTCACGCCTTGCATGCAGATAGAGCATGTCCGATCAGCAGGCATATGATTTTGATTACATGGCTGAGGAGGGTGAAGTAGCTAATTTCCTTGACGAGATGGATGAGGAAGACAACAATGCAGATGTCGGTATTGATGAATACGAAATGGTTTGTGGATTGCATTTCTTATTTCGGTTTGTAGTTGTGTCTTAATGCTTGTACTCAAAGAACTCACATGACCTGGGCGTGATTATGAACAGCTTACTAAAGTGACAGATACCTCATCTTCTCAAGCAAGAAAGGGAAAAGACATTCAAGGTATTCCTTGGGACAGATTAAACATAACGAGGGAAAATTACAGATTAACGAGGCTTGAACAGTATCGGAACTATGAGAATATCCCTTTATCTGGGGAAGCTGTAGATAAGGTTTGATCATTGTTTATCACACTAGAGTCGTTTATTTCTTGTTAATTTATTTTATTTTGTTTTTTTTAAGAGGTGGGCAAAGTTTAGTTTATAATGTGTTCTGGTAAGTAAATGTAGTTAGCATTGATTTTTGTCTTTCAGGAGTGTAAACAAATGGAGAAGGGTGGCAACTACTATGAATTCTTCTACAATACAAGATTGGTTAAACCAACAATCCTCCATTTTCAGGTTGGCATATTCTAACAAATGCCTAACTGTTAATATTTTTCTATTTACACCTATGAAGGTGTTGTTTTTGCACACAAGTAAGCTAGTAACTGCGGATTACGTTGACATGTCCTTTCAAATACTTGATTTGAAATTTATGATTTAAAAAAAACAAACTTTGCTCAGCTGATTCTGTAGCACATTTGACATGCAGCTCAGGAACTTGGTTTGGGCTACTTCGAAACATGATGTGTATCTCATCTCCAATTATTCAGTTATGCACTGGTCCTCACTAACGGGAAATTTGTCGGAAATCCTCAACTTTGCAGGTCATGTAGCACCTACTGAGGTATTGCAACTCTCTCTCTACCTCTCATGATAAAAAAGAAGAGAGGGCACAATTTTTTTTCCCTTTTCCATCGTTTTACTTTTTTACTATTTTGCCCTTTATACCTCTTAGTACAGGCGAGAGCCCAATCCATTATTCATATTTAATTTTCACTTTTTTAAATTTATTGGTCATGTAGAAGCATGCAGGAAGTTTATTGGAAGGGTTTTCCCAGACTCAGATTAGTACACTGGCAGTCAAGGATAATTTTCTGGTTGCTGGTGGCTTCCAAGGAGAGCTTATTTGTAAGGTTTGTTTATCTTTTACCGGCTTTTTTAGTATATTGTTCTTTTGGTTATTTTGGTCATTTGTGAAATCTAAAGAGAACTAGTTCATCGATGCCTGTAGCAAATGAATGCGTGTGCATCACGTAGAAATATATGTTTGTTCAAAGAGTCGACGTAAAAGTTTGGTGTTGCCACTTTGTTACAGTGTATTCTTATGTGGCAGAAATTGCTTCTTGGTAAAGCTACTCGGAGTGGTGCTATTTAGCACTGAATAGGACAGGATAAATGATCATTTGCGAAATGGTGTACTCACATTACTGCAGTGTGAGTGTGATAGGGGTCAAACTTTTTCAACAACTTATAGGTGCTATGGTGGCCCAACACTAAGATGCAATCTTTCATAGGTGTCAACAAAAAAAGGAATTTGAAACATGAAGAAATTTGCTTTTCAGGACCATATATGCCTCTAAAATTGTTCGTGTTTCATACAGTTTCGTTGGTTTAAGCCATTGCAACTAATCTCAACCGTGGGTTGAATTTGACCAACTAATACCTCAAGGAGTATCTTCTCCTGCCGCCCTTGTTTGCAGCGGCCACTTTTCTGGATTGGTTCTGATTATTTTGGGGTTTGATTTTTTCTCAGCAATTTCATGTCAACCTAATACTTACGAAATCAACTAGAAATATCACTGTGAGGGAGAGCCTATTCTGTTGTAAAACGCAAAGAGAAATGTGCTACTTTGAGCAGCACAAATTTGGCCTCATGCACCTTATTTTGGAGCAATGCAGTTCCACTTTTTGTTCAAGAAGCTATTTAAGCAACAAACTGTAGTAACTAGTTGGCAGTCAACTAGAAGATATGAAATTGCTCATTAACTTGGGAGTTCGTATAAGTGCCTTAGGGTAGAAGGCCGCTTGTTTTTATGCAATGATGGTATGGAGACAATATATCTTTATGAGTAGCTAACTTGAATTTAAGCTAAGTAGGAGCTTTAATAATGTGGCATAAATTTTAGTTGCATGTAATAGCTATATCAGTTGCATGTAGTAGCTATCTCATATTAGTCATGTTTATCTTGTTGTTTTCTTTGAAGGAAATTGCTTTACCATGTTCTCATTCCTCTTAGCTGCCTTGTACACCAAAGAGACATCATATTTAGTAGCTACGAATAGAGTGAATTGCTTTTTCATTAATGTGCTGCAAACACATTGTATCTTTGATCTATAGGGCGCCATTACTAAGCTTTGAGGCTGACTTCTTATATGAGTGTTCAAATGATGTAGACTGTAGTTGATGGTAGGCAATGTAAAGGAAATGAGGGAGGCAGGTGTGCTAGGCATTCTGGGTAGAGTAATAATGCTGTCCTATAAAGACACAATCTTGCCAAAAACCATGTAAATCTTTCCCGCTCTCTAATTAACTTTGTTTTATTTTTCCTGACTGCTAGTGTTGTAGCCTTCGCTAGAGTTCGTACGTAAACTTGAAAACCTTGGGCACTATTTTTTTTCCTTAGAGAAAAGTAAACTTCTTTCCATGGATAATGATATTTAGTATAGCGGAAAAGAATACAAGGAGTTCTCAGAACGCAAGACATAAAAATACCTGAAAACAAAGATCCTTATAAAATAGATGACAATTGGCCTCACATAACAGCCTACTCCAAACAATTGAAGAAAAGAAAAATCGTTAAAAGGCTTTATTCATTGAGGCTGAAAAAGAAGCCAAAAACGTCTCCTTCTCAAAACCTTAGGCACTATTTCTGACCCCTTTTAAGTGGTTGGAGTTTTCAACTTCCAATGATTGCTTGCCAGTGATTCTTCTAGAGATATGATATGGTGTGGCAAACTCCCACTTATTAGCATATTTAGGCTGTGGTGCTATTGTTATGATAACTATGAGATTAGTGCAGAGGCTATTATGTCAATCATATGATCCTATTCAGTGCATCAACGATCTAGAAAAAGGCGTGAATAAACTAGACAAATCCCAGAAAGAGGAATTCAGTGGATGATTTCCCTTAGTAAGGGTATATTAACATGGATAATCTGTCTTTGTGCGTTCATAGTTTCTGTATCTGCTATCCTGTGTGCCTAAGTATGTTTCTCTTTGGTGGTTGTCTCTCTGGTTGTCTATAATATTCTGAATTACTGATCTGGAGCAAACGAATGGTGTCCAACTGCTTTTTCTGATAACATGCCTTGCTTTTGGTAACATCAAAGAATTTTCCTCTTATCATTTGCCTATTTTTGCAGCGACTGGATAAACAAGGAGTAAGTTTTTGTACCCGGACCACATATGATGATAACGCTATCACTAATGCTGTTGAAATATATGACAGCTTGAGGTATCATTACATTTTGAAACTGTTGAGATTGATATATGTATATATGTCTGGGTGTGTTAGCGAGGTATTATATATGAACTATAAATATATTGTTTGACGGTTTTTGTTAGGAAGCAGTTTGACGCAAATTTCTTTGCAGGGGTGGAATCCATTTCATTGCATCTAACAATGATTGTGGTGTAAGAGAATACGATATGGAGAGATTCCAGCTTCTGAATCACATCCGTTTTCCTTGGCCTGTGAATGTGAGCCCTCTACTTTAGCATTTTATAATGATATCGTCATCTTGCTTCTTTGCCGTGATTATATATATATTTAACTTCTACCACTAGTACTTTGAAAAAAAGGCCTACAGCCTAATTTGAGTAATTTCTATTGTTTTGAGAGATTGAGAGTATTCTGGCAATACTGATAGCTTGCCATGTTAAAATGTCAACTGAGATGGGGGTTTTTCAGGCGGGGGTTTGTTTTTTTATCTGCGATAACTAACCTCACGATGCATCGGAAAGCTTCTATGTTTGCCATTTGCTTTTTTTTTTTTTTTTTTTTTTTTTTTTTTGTGAGGGAGACTAATACCTGGATTTCTATTGCAGCACACTTTGGTCAGAGACTAATACCTGGATTTCTATTGCAGCACACATCAGTTAGTCCTGACCGCAGGCTTGTTGCCATTGTTGGAGATCATGTTAATGGACTACTTGTAGATTCACAAAGTGGAAAGGTAATATTTTCCAAAATATGTATCTGAACGAGAATGACTTTTTTTTTTCTCCTTAATCCTCTCCCTCAATTTCTCTAGCCCCCTTACTCCTCGTCCTGCCTTTTTTTTCTTTAGAGAAGCTAAATTTTTGTATATGTTATCCTTTTGTTTTAATTTTGCTTCTTAAAATGATTGATTTTGCATTTGCAGACTGTTGCCACAGTAGTTGGTCATCTAGATTACTCGTTTGCCTCAGCATGGCACCCGGATGGACGCACATTTGCTACGGGGAATCAGGATAAGACATGCCGAGTATGGGACATAAGAAACCTATCGAAACCCATTGCGGTTCTCAAGGGTAACTTGGGTGCTACACGGTCTATTCGCTTTTCTGCGGACGGCCAGTTTATGGTGGTGGCTGAACCTGCAGATTTCGTGCACGTTTATAGTACCAAGGCCGATTACAAAAAGCGTCAAGAGATTGATTTCTTTGGAGAGATATCTGGGGTGTCGCTGAGTCCGGACGACGAGTCTCTCTATATAGGAATATGGGATCGGACTTACGCAAGCTTACTACAGTATAACAGAAGGCATACATATGGATATCTTGATTCCTACTTGTGACGGATATCACAAAAGAGCTTCTTCTCTCTGAGTTGACGGCTGATTCATTACAAAGGAAAGAAAATAGGAAAAAAAAAAAAAAGGAAAAAAAGAAATAGCAAAAAGTGAAAGAAAGAAAACTGGTCTTACAGATCTACCCCTTACATTTTTCTAATTGTATTTTTCCCCAATGTGAGTTCGTTCGTTACTTTAAATGTCAGTGGAATAAGCTACTCTGCGCTAAGATTTAAATTCTGTGTATAGTTATGATTGCTTCTTTTGTTTTTTTTTTTTTCCCTAATGATTGCATCTTTAATTTTTTTTAAGTGAATATCCTCATTATCTGAGTTTTTATTTTAGTTTTACAATAATTTGTTTTATTTCTTTTATATACTATTTTTTAAGATATGTCGAGCTTTATGCATTTCAACAACCATTGTAAGAACGTGGAGTACTGAAAGATAGAAAGTTATGTGCCATATGCCTCTACTTTTTTCTTTTTTGGTGAAAGATAATGTGCCTTTACTAGTTAATTAGAGATTTATGAGATTTTTTTGTAGAGGGATTCGTTTTAAAAAATTCACGTAAATTGAAAATGGTTCAAATCACATAATTTGAATTCTCTAACCAAACGTTCTCAATTCAAGTGTTCTATATATTTTTATGAATTTTTTTTTTTTTTCTTGAATCAACTTTCAAACCAAGAACGAGGACTTTTATTTGCAGTTCGTTGCTAAAAAAAAAAAAAAAAAAAAAAAAAAAAAACAGAGCATATATTGAAGACCTAAACAGCATTTTAAATCTATACTCGGATTTTGTTTGCATAACAAATAGAGAAAAAACTAATTATCCCTCAAAATGGATCAACAAATTATTATTAACCTCCAAATATTAGTCTTTTAATTTCTACCCCTTTTAGAAACTAATAAAAAATTAATTAATTAAAAAATATTTGAAAAACCCGAATTTATCTTTGAATCTGTTATTCAAAGTTTCTTTTATCAGAAATATTTGATTCTCTATACTCTCTAGAACGTCGATCTTCCATACTCACTCTACTTTTTCTCTCTCTAGTTCTTCATGCCCTCATTCGTGCAACGCAAATTGGATGCCGCCAACGTCAGTTCCCTTATCCGACGACGCTTCTCCATAGCATTCCTACATGCAAGCAAAGAACTCGAAGAACTCGTGAAGGATCTCCTTCGCGAAGCTCTGCCGCTGAATTTTTGTGTGGATCGCGGATCTCGGCGATACTCTGGCCAAAATCGCGGATCTCGGCGACTCTGTGTAGATCGCAGTTGGAGTTTCGATTTCCGACTACTTCATACAGATTCGAAGAAGTCCTTCGTCATCCTCCTTTGCGCAGCTTCGAAGAAGCTCGGCCAATTTACAGATACATTAAAGGTAAATAAAATGTGCATAAACTGTATTATAATCTGATAACTAATTTATTTGAATTAGTTTATTGATTATTATGCATGATCAAATTACATATAGTCCTATAGTTTATATTGACATTGCTATTGCTCATGTTGTTGCCTAAATGAATCTATTTACACAGATTATAAGGTCTAATCTGTCAGATTATGTGTAATAGTTTGGCAGACTATGAGCATTAATCTGCATAACCTACAAAAAAGAACTGACAAATTATCTTGCTGAATGTGAAATGCTTATTGTCAGTCATAATCTGCCAGACTATTGATCATAGTTTGGCAGACTATGGACAATAATCTATGAAATGCTGATTATCAAGCATAATCTGTCGTACTATTGATCATAGTTTGACAGATTATTGGGTAATAATATGGAGATTATAATAACTAAATTTTTTTTTTTTTTTGAATAGATGGAAAAAATTAATCTGTTCATATATTATGATGGAAGCTGTAACAAAAAGAAAAACCATGTCGACTACAAGTTAACAGGGATCGTGGTTTCCTTAAATGCAAAGTACAAAGATTTGTTGGAATTAGTCCAAACAAGGCTAGGCCTATGAAATGAAGATGGGGAGATTAAAATGGAGTATCAAATCAACATTGGCTCTCAAAGGTCTCAATTACAAAATAATACGTACGTTCACTTTTGCTTGTCATTGAAGAAAAAGGAAGATGTAACAAGGTTTCCTCTATGCATAACTAGGGGTGTGCAAACGGACCAAACCGTTTATTTTACGTGAAATGTAAATCAAACCAATTATAAGTTGGTTTAGAGATTTTCAAATCAAACCAAACTAATTAAAGATCTAATCCAATCTAAACCAATTAAAGATCTAATCCAATCCAAATCAAACCGATTGTAATTGGTTTGGTTTGGTTTTTCTAATAGGTTTGAACTAATATTTTACATCTTCTCAAGTCTCAACCATAGCTGGCACAAATATTTTGTGTGCTCTTTTGTCTCTTTCTCTCTTTTATCTAAAGACAAAATGAAGTCAAAGTAATTATAGATATATTTATATAATATTAGTTGTGACTCATAATTGAATATGATATTTATCTTTTCTAAATATATGAAAGAAAATGAATATAGGCAAATTAGAGACTTATTATTACAGAGACTATATTCACGTAACAAAGAAGCAACGCTTTAAAAAGAATCACGATCAAAACCTAAAGGAGTGGAGAATGAGAGGAGATGAGCAGAAAGAGTTTGAGGGTATACCGCGGAGGCAATATTAGTCCATATATACAGGTTAAAATAAACTCTGTTATATTTTATGAGTGAAGGATTTATAGAATTAATATCAGTATTCTTAAATCCTATAGCAAATTTTATGTTAAGTTTATATTTTACGATCAAGTAAATTCGGTCGATAAATTCTCGCCGTAATTTAAGGCGGAAGAATTTTCAGTACATATGCAATTTGAGAATCTTAATTTCAAGAATCTCCAAGTACAGTACAGTGTTAGCAGCATACCAAGAAACGCTCTGACATTTAAACGAAATCCTTAATTGCTAAACAGATAAGTTGAAGTCATGAGGATAATATTTTTAGTAGAATGATACAATATGAGCTCGGGAGTCGACACTGTCCGTGATAATGTCATTTCCGAGACATAATACAAAAAAGTTAAGTTTAGAATTTATTTAGTCTAGAAATAAATTCAAGACTCAAAACAGTCTGAAATATTACGCGAATAAGAATTTAATTTGATATTGGATTACTTAGGGATTAATATTGAGCTATAAATAAACAGTAGAAAAGTAACTGTTGGAAACCAAAACTTCCTGTCGGCTAAGTTAATCAGCTACAGTCTGTGTAAATTTTGACTGCTTAATGGAATCTTAGGGAGATAAGATCAAAGATAAGATAGGATGTGATTAGATAGTGGTAGGTGAAGAGTAATCATGATATTCTTTTTTTTTTTTCTCTTTTCTCTCCTAGTGGCCGGCCATGCTTAAGGGGGTTTTAAGCAAATTTTGGTTAATGAATTTGGACTAGAAAATTTAATAAAGAGATAAAACCAAATTACCCACTTTATTGGAAGGCACGTTTACTTCTCTTCTAAAAACACCAACCGGCCACTATCACCAAGTTTTCTCATTTTTTTTTCTTCCATTCTCTCTATGCCAAAACCAGTTCTTCCAAAGCTCCAAACACTCAAAACTTTCTCCATTCTCCCATCACCAAAAATCAAGCTTCCATCTAGCTCACATACTCTCAAAAGTTTTCATCTTTCTCACCACAAATCCTAATTAAGTTGAAGAAGAAGAGGAGGATTTCAAGGGGTTTTCAAGAGAGTTCTTTAAGGGTAATTGCTTGAACTCTCCTCCTTCATTTTTCTGGTCAACCTTAAGCTTGAAATTATGGATGTAATTTGTGGTTCCTTGAGGCTATGGTTTGTAATAAGGGTGTGTGAGTTTTCTGTTAGTTTTGTGTATTTTGAGGTTAGGTTGATTAATATTATGTGGTATGTTTATGCTTGGTTTAAGTTTGCTTATTTTGGTTAGAGATAAAATTTTTCGGTTACTTTAAACGCGAAAATAAGGATCCTAGAGCGAGATTTTTCAGTTATTCTAAATTTAAGCTTATAGTTCTCGATGTTTTAAACATTTTTCTATGAGTGTGAATAAACTCAGTTTTAACTCTAAATACAAGTTTTAAGCGATTTTTAAAAATGCCTCAAAACTGTCTAAAAATAGCTTCAAAAACTAGCAGCCATTGTGGCAGCCAAACAAGCCCTTTAGAGGCCGAATCTCAGTTTTCTCTAAAAATGAAAATTTTAGATCCCGATGAGGCGAAGAATTCCCATAGAGAACATATTTTCAAAATCTGAATCTAAAATATAGTAAAATACAGATTTCTGAAATTGCACAGTTTTAATCGGACAAAACTGAAACAGTTTTGATTTTCAACAAAAAGTTCATCAAAGAACCCTTGTGATTTCAGTCAAATACTGTGGTTTTAGACCTCTTTGTAACGGAAAATATTTATGAAAAAAGTTTTTGAGAAATTGGTTTCTAAGACATAATTTCACAGTAGTTTACAAACTAACTGTAAAATGACTTGTGAAACAGTTTTGAAGTCGGCATTCGAAAGAAAATACATTTAGGACTGATGAGAGGATTTTAGTACTTGTAACTAAATAAGTAAGCAATCAGTTTTATAAAAGTCGAATAATGGTTTCTTTTAAAACCTTAACAGTTTTTGAGCAAAAACATCCGAACGGAAACTTACGAGCCAAATGGTTTAGGCCCTTAGAATTACGAAGATTAGATACGGGTTCAATGCCCGTATTAGTTTAAGAACTCCCGCTCAAGTCTAAATTATAACGGTCTACGAGTTAGAACGCCGTTATTAGGTCTCTAGGCTGAATTGGGCTCTATATCGGAATAAGCCCAATAAGATAATTTAGGGAGAATTAGTTGCTAGATTAGATAATTGATTTTCAATCTAGGCATATGTATGTTAAGGGCAATTAAGGAAAATAAGATTTTGATGATTTAATAAATTGATCCTTATAGTAAATTTTTACGATCCTTTGATAAAGGAAAGAAAGACACGCCTTAAGTAAATGATTAGATATATCTATATGCTTTGAAAAACGGATATGTTAAGGTATGAATATTTTAATCAAGAAAGCAATTTGAAACTTATACTATAAGAGTTTTTTTTTTTTTTTTTTGAAAAATGTTCCACAAATTGTAAGAAATTCCAGCAAGTATATGTTAATGTCAGCTACAGTGATGGCCACCAAGGAGGGTTGTCACACTTTCTTCATGCCATATAATAGAGGAGGACATTGGATGTTGGCCCTGATATTCTCACACAAGATAAGGTCGTGTGGTTGGATCTACTCGGGGTGAAAGTACACCTAGGCTTCAGAAAAATGATTGCTCTGTAAGTTTAGCATTCCTTATAACATTCAAACAACTAATTTATATTATTTCTTTTTCTAATTAATTGACATTTTTCATCATTTATTAGTGCTTTACGTGATTGGAAGGTCCAAACAAGGCTTTAGTTTGAGCGCCATGGGGATGGGTTAACGAAATTTCTCATACCAAAGGTAAGTGTTCATAATTTCGTTCATTAAATTACTCGAACTTAAGGACTACCTAAATGAAGTACTAAAATATTTTATTAATTTTTAAGAAATTCTGACACAAGAGGGGCACAAGGAATATGGCTTCTTCGTCATACGGTATATGCGCGATATAATGAGAGTCGGTGTTAATGATCTAGAAAACATAGAGGCATATACTATAAATGAATGGGCACTTTTTATAAAGGGACATATGTAATTAACATATGTATACATTTTGATTTGAATATATGTAATATTAATTTATTTATGTTCTGTGACTTGTTATTTGTATTAATTGTGTGGCTAAAGTGCTGATAACTCACGGGGTTAATAGGTCAACCCGTGGGAAAAGCAATAAAACAACACCAAATTTTTGTGACGACCCTGCTTAGTGGCCGTCACTGTTTTTCTTAGAATTTGCGGAACATTTTTTTTTGTCTTATAGTAAACATATACTACGAATTACTTTCTTGATCAAAATATTCAAACCTTAATATATATGTTTCTCAAATCATATAAATATATCTATATGTATACACTTACTCTGTAAGTCTTGCTTACTAACAGCCATAAACCACAAAACCATTTAACATATAGTTTTAGAATCATAATTAGCAAAACTACTTATAACGTAAAACTGATTTCGAAAATAATTGCGAGCGGTATCCATTCCTCGATCTCCACATCGTTCGTCCATTCGCCGTTAGTCCATCATGTATTATACGCAGGTTGCTTACCTACAGTATAAATATTTTATGATGAGCTTTCGCTCAGCAAGTAGGAACTATCTCTCATAAAATAACTGTAAGTTCACATTAATAAATATGCATGAGCTGATTATGCTTAATTATGATGTCTTCGTTGGTTTCCGAATCGAATTTGGAAGCGGAAGCTTGGGGATTGCGGACCAAGTATAACAAAAATTTTCATAAAACTTCTGAGATACTCTATAGATTATATTAATTTATGCACGAATAAATTAATCACATTAATTTATCTATTAAGAACTCAATTAGAAATAATACTTAGCGGCCGATTAAGATGATAACTAGAGTTCTTTGACCTCGAACAATCCTTGCTCCAAAGCCTTGTGTTTAGAAAACCAATGTCTTTCACGTCAATTCTTAGAATCCACGAAGACGTGTGTGTGGGCACACCTAAGCCAAAACGGGTTAGAATAAAGACTCAAATTTCCACAAACACCAACGCATGGACGATGTGAAATTTTTGGAGAAAAAATATTTTTCCTCTCACTCTATGGAGAATTTCGGCCACCCTTTAAAAATTAGGTCAAAAATTGTGTTTAAAAATTGTGTCACACAATTTTCTATCATTCTCATATTTATAGAGTAGAAGTCAAACTTCTAGAAGGAATCCAATCTCTATCTCCAAGATAAAGCTTGTTAATTATCTCATATTTGAATTTGGAACAAAATCTCCTTTTCTCTTTTATCCATTATGGCCAGCCATAGATAAGAGATTTTATCCCTGTGTAGGGGCCAACATCAGATAGGGAAGGAAGAGAAAATCATCATTTATCCAGCAGTCTAATTTTGACTCAAATTCAAATTCCAATTTAAGTCAAACTTAAATTAATTTGAATTCTAAATTGAATAACTTATCAAATAAGTTTAAATGGATAAAACTATATGTGTTCAAATTCAAATTTAAATAATCACACTATTTAAATAATACTTAATTCTCAATTAATTATTTTCGAGTGTTTAATTTTTAGAATTCCATAATTCTAAAATTCCCATTTTACTGTTTGTGTATGGTAAAATTACAAGGACGACGCGGGGACTAATGGACCTATAATCCCGAGCTCCAATAAAATTAATAATTAATTAAACACTTTAATTAATTAATTAATTCTATTAATTCCAATAGTTACTCCACTATAAACTTGGAATTGCATTCTCAAAATTATAGACATAAA